>NC_056733.1:779919030-780054030 GCF_019279795.1 Protopterus annectens | reverse complement strand
GAAATTTTTGTTTTTCAAGTTGATAATCCTGAAGTCTTCTAAAGCGAAGTACCCTGTTGCGGATCCTTTTTTTGTGCTCTAACTGATGTCAGAAAAAGTTAATGGTCTTGCCTGTGGAAAGCAAATACCTCCAGAGATTTTCATTCTTACTGCGTCACCTGTTTAGGACCAGACCACGCTGTCCCTCGCTGTCGGTTTTGTGCCTTGTTTAACGCCCGAGCCATTTGTCTGGCTATTTTTGTTGTTAAATTCTTTTGCTCTTGATCTCCATATTCCAAAATGGCTTCGATAAGCCATCAGACTACCGATCTTCTGAAAACACGCAAGGATAAAGACAGACCACATGGGTCCAAAACTGACGACAACGCTTCCATTAAGCTAGTCTCCAGTCCACCGGTACTCTGGCACCGTTGCAGCCCCTGATGCCTGCTTCTATGGATTTGCAGGCCTCTGCTGAGACCCATTCAGAGTCCGGTATGCCACAAGATGCTTCTTCGATTAGGGAACCAGAGGATGTCTCTAGTTTGGATGGATCTGGAGCTGCTGTGCAGGCACCGGCTTCTGAGGGTGATGTTCATCGTGCATACAGCTGCAGTCATAACAGATGGGTTCTCCTGCCATCAGGCGGGTCCTCGGTCGGCCGAATTCCAAAGTCTAGGTCCGGCGTTGGTTGTCGTCGCTTTCTTTCCTGACGTCAGTATGACAGGTGTACATAAGACACAGCCGACGCCATTTTCTTCAGTCTTTTTTGCCGCGCGGTGCCCGAAGCAGAAGCAGTTCAAGTGCCGGTCGGCCAGCTCCTGAAATTATGAAAATTTGGAAACTGAAGTCTTCTTTAAAGCTAAGTACCCCGTTGGGGAAACTTTTCTTGCCTCAGACCGATGTCAGACAAAGTTAATAATTGTATTTCTTGTGGGAAGCAAATACCGCATAAGGATTTCCATTCCCTCTGTATACCTTGTTTAGGCCCAGACCACGACGTCTCGGGCTGTCGCTTTTGTGCTAGTTTCAATAAACGCACTATTAAGCGTCGGGCGGAGTTCGCCCAGCACTTTTTTGGTAAAGCTTTTAATTATAAAATGTCGTCGGAGATTCAGACTACTGTTTTGTCCAAAAAACGCAAGGACAAAGACTGACACGACGCCAAAACCGGCTACACGTGGTCCGGTTCTCAGCGAGGCGCCTACGCAGCCCCTGACTACCGACGACACTTCTCTGGCAGTGTCTTCTGTAACCGAGACCGCAGGTTCCTCGGCCCATACCCTGACTACAGCTACCGAAGCCACTGTGAGTGTTGAGCCTCTTAATGTGGGCAGGTCCACTTCCACCTATGGTGTCTTCAGACCTTCATCTTCCTTTTCCATAAAGGCCTTTACTAAGTCTAAATCAGCCATGCATTCCAAGAGGCCTGTTGCACAGGGCCCATCTCCAGGTCCCATGCCTAAAAAGCAGATACTCAAAATGGCTGAGGATTTAATTACTCTTATCAGGGGTTCCCAACCCCCTCCGGACAAGAGACCCAGAGTGGAGGAAGATTCTCCCTCTTCTGACCAGGGCTCCATTATTTCAGAACATTCTGATGAAGAGGAACACTCTTACTCCAAGATGCTTCTTCGACTTGGGAACCAGAGGATGTCTCTAGTTTGGATGGATCTGGAGCTGCTGTGCAGGCACCGGCTTCTGAGGGTGTTTTCTGACCTTTAACCTTCTGATCCAGAGGTGGATCTTTTTGCCTCCCCCCACAACCACTAGTTAAGCAAATTCTGCACCAGGAACCCTCACAGCAGGGCCTGGAAGGTGGATGCCCTATTCTTTCAATGGAAAAACCTCTCTATCTATACCTTTTCCTCTCTGCCCCTCCTCTCGAGTACTATTCTAGATAGAATTGTCCTTGGCCAGTCTTTTGATTGCCCTGGACTGGCCATGCCAGCACTATTACCCAGTCCTGCGCAACCTGACAAGTGCCACCACCCTGGCACCTACACCAGACCCCTACCTTGCTGTCACAGCAGGAGGGACAGATTTTGCATCCACAATTGCAAACCCTAAATCTTGCAGCCTGGCTTATTCCTTGAATTCTCCACCAGCAACCCCAAGTAAACAGGTGCTGGACATCATTATTGTTGGATTTGGTCTAAAGGAAGGGACACAGTAGTGCTCTCCTTGCCTGTAATTCTGGATTACCTACTCCACAGAGGCCTATCCTCCTTCTCCGTTAAGATTCATGCCTCTGCCATTTCAGCTTATTACAATACTGAGCCACCTCTATTTTCTTACCCTTTCATCAAACGGTTCCTCAGAGGGGCCAACAACATAAGGCCCCCCAAGGAGAGTACCCACCCCTGCTTGATACCTTAACTTTGTACTGGAAAAGCTCACGCTTCCCCCTCTTGAACCTGGTGCTTCAGCAGAGTTAAAATTCCTCTCTTGGAAAACAGCTTCTAGCCATCACTTCAGCTAGAAGAGTGTCTGAGCTACAGGCACTGATGGCTGTGGAACTTTTCATCTTCCATGCTGACAGGGTTTCCCTCAGGACTAACCTGTCCTGTATGCCTAAGGTGGTGTCCAGTGTGGCCCTAAACCCAATCCATCCATTTGCCCAACCTTCTTCCCTAACCCTCCGAATAAAGGGGAAAGGATCCTGCACTGTTTGGATGTGCACAGACAACTCTGGTTCTACTTTGATAGAACTAAGCCTTTCAGAAAATCTGACCAGCTGCTAGTCAGCTTTGCAATAGGGGCAGAGGGCAAGGCCATTTCTAAATAAACCTTTTCCAAATGGATAGCACACTGCATTCATTTCTGCTACAAGCACCATGGAAAACCAACCCCTTAGGGGGTCAGAACACGTTCCACTAGGGCTACTTCCACCTCTACAGCATTTCTCAGGGGAGTCCCTACCAGGGACATTGTGGAAGCTGCAACCTGGAGTTTTGTACACACCTTCACCAATCGTTACCACTTGCCTATCTTTTCCAAATCCAGGGCAGAATTTGCTACAGCAGTCTTGCAGGGCTTACTAGCCAGCCCTAACTCTTCTTGACTGCTTCCACCTTTTCTCAGCTTTGGGAATCCATCCAAGTGTGATGACTGCAACAGTGAAACACTAAGAACATAGTACAGTTGTGTACACTTACCATAAATGTAGGTGTTTGAGTGTATTCACTGTTGCAGACCTGGTTTCCCTCCCTCCAGCCCCCTGGTTTATCTCTCTCTCCCTCTCCTCTCTATGGCTATTCCTAATGGTATTGGTATTTACTTTTATACTGGTGGTGGTTTCCGCACCTTACACTAGCTCCCTGTTTGGGGGATCCTGACAATTGGTGCAAGAAAAACTGATGCGTTGGCTGCCTGTTTTTATACTCCTGATGACCTGACGTCATGGAAGAAGCAACAGCATCTGACACAGAAATACTAAGACCCTGGTAGGTAACCCAGAAATACTAAGACCCTGGTAGGTAACCCAAGTGTGATGACTACAACAGTGAATACACTTAACCTCTACATTTATGTTAATTGTACACAACTGTACTTTATATAAATGCATTTAATTTATTTAGAAATGCATAGTAATAAATATAAAGGAATGAGATGATTTGTGTGAACCTTTAGAAAAAATATATGTAAAAGTATGTTTTCAAAAATAGTATTTTATATGTATGTATGTTAAATATTTAAAACATCAGATATGAGTCAGTTGGTGTGTACCTTTTAAATAGAAAGCATGTATATGCAAAATGGCCTATGCTGAATAAGTCCTAGCCTATTGGCTCTTTGATTTTAAACTGGAACTAAAGAAATATATTCTTTGATGCCTGGTGAAGGTGTTGAATCCAACCTATGCTGCCATGTCAGTTGTAATCTTTCCATGGACAAACCCCTTCCAGGGTTGTGCGTTCCTTTCTAAAAAGATAAACGAAAAGCGTTTAAAACCAGAGCTTTCCATTAAATGTTTTATAAAGGGCGTTCTTTTGATTACTGTTAAGAATGTCATAGTTAGATTCATGTATACATTTTCTCAGTTGTCTCTCCATTTTTCCATCATAAAACTCTGCACAGGTAGAACAAATATAGCTAGGTGTGTCAGACCTTTTTGTTGGACAATTTCCATCTTGTGCAAAGACAACTGGTTTTAGGTTGTTAAGCTGAACTTCTTGACATTCTAAAATGTATTTACATTGACCATAACTCTCACACTACCTTTTACATGTCCACAAAAAGTAGGGCGGTTATTTATTTCAACAATATTAATATTGCTGGCTTGCTTGTAGATTAAAAGTAGGTCTTAATTGTACTATACTTCTTAGCTAGCCATTAGGAGGCACCAGTATTATGTTTCTCACAACATAGAATACTTTATTGTACTGTACGACTAGTGCCTTAGAATAGTTTTGGCTTCTCGCTCTGATCAGGTTCAAGCTGTGGGGGGTGTGTACCTTTCAAACTACTTGGGGGCATTTGTGTACCTTTCAAACTACTTGGGGGCATTTCTTTGTTTGAATTAATGTTGCCAGTCACTGGATCAAAACCTATATCTAATGGCAATATCTTTCCCCACCCTTTGAAGAGCTCATCACTGCTGGATCTAACCTTGGCGACAGGGTGCTGCCTTTCAGTAAACACATTTTCTAATTTGACTATCTCCATGTCAAAATTTTTTATTTCTTGAAACGATTCACACCAATCTAACG
Source organism: Protopterus annectens (assembly GCF_019279795.1). Classification (NCBI taxonomy): domain Eukaryota; kingdom Metazoa; phylum Chordata; order Ceratodontiformes; family Protopteridae; genus Protopterus; species Protopterus annectens. The sequence continues at coordinate 780,049,339 of NC_056733.1, read as the reverse complement.
TATATACTGACCCTTGACCAGACTTTTTTTCCTGGGTGTAAGGGTGGACACTTTTGTAATGAAAATAGCTGCTGGAGAATGTGGATTTCCTAAAAAAATTTATATGAAAATCCTGTAGAACTTTTTGTAGTAGTGGTATCCAAATAATTTGGTTTTGCTTAATTTGGTAGGTGAACCTTAAGGGTGTAGTCTGGTTGATGTAACTAAAGTCTGAGATGGCCATAGTGTCCCCCGACCACAGAATAAAAATGTCATCCATGAACTTTAAAAGTTTTGTTTTTTTTAATTTTGATCCAAAACGCCTTTTCCATGAGAGCATCACCAAGGTGGCAAAAATGGGGGCACATGTGGCCCCATTGCTATACTCTTTCTGTTTAAAAACCTCACCCTTAAACCAAATCTAATTGTTCTTCAAAACTATTTCTATGTATTCTTTAAGGAGCCTCATTTTCTCTGTAGTCAGAAAAATCAAATTCAGTTAATGCCTCAAGTAGTTCCATCCCTTTGTCTTGAGTGATGCAAGAAATTAAATCTGTAAAGCAGTCAAAGTAATATCCTTGCCCCAGTAATCAGGTGTATACTTCCCCAAAAAGTCCCACGAATCTCTAATCGTATGGGTTTTTAAATGCTGCACAGGTTTCAAGATCCTGTCCACTAATACAGCAAATAGGTAGGTTTTTGAACCTGCTGCTGAGACAATTGGCTTGGGGGGTTCAATTAACCACTTGTGTATTTTTGGGATTCCAGAAATGACAAGTATTGTGTATGAATGGAATTTTTCAAGAAATTGTATTAGTGGGCAGGATTTTGAAACCTGTGCAGGGTTTAAAAAGCCAGTTGCGGCACAAGGCAGAAAAGCACCACTGTCCTGAATTTCTCTGCCTTGTGCTGCCTACTGGCCAGGTCAGATGTCACTTTCCCTGTGGCCCTGAATAAGAGCGTGAGTATCTGAAAATCAATTAACGGGTTTCAACAGATGTACAAGAAACTGTGCTGCAAAACATGCCAATGGTATACTATACAGATCTCTTCTCTTGACACATCACTGAATGCAGTCTGCAGTCTTGGTGTATTAAATATAGTGGAATTCCCCAAAGCTGGCATATTTACAAGTGCACACATCCCAGATATCTGGGGTAATTGGGGAGTATCACTTCTTCTATGGGCATGTCTTTGGGTAAAGTGATTTGTGGACAGGGTTAAACAGGTCCTCCAAATAGGCATTCAGACCGCACAATAGGCACTCCATTTGGGAACTGACCCGAAGAACCAGTGATGTGAGGCAGCTGCACTAACTTGTGCATCACAGTGTGTCCAGGCCCATGTTGGAGTTGTGTTGTCACTTTTCCCTTTAGAAATTATGTTGTGCGCAGAGAGTCTAAAAGCAGGCTAGTTACAAGAGTAGCAGTACTTCATCTGTTTGCATTCTGCAAAATTTGTGTGTACTGAGGCTAATAGCTTGACAGAGTGAGTCTGTGCTTGTGTATTTTTGTCTTATTTTTGTACCGTTTATAACCTGCTGACAGAAATTCTGAAATATTTTCTTGGTGCTTTAGCCAGTTCTTTGCTGAGCTTGTTGTGTATGACTTGTGCAAGAACGTCTAAACATGAAATTGTGCAGTTTTTATTTTAGCTGCTGATATTGAGATGGATGTGTGTGTGTAAACAAGCTGAAGCAAGCTGTCTTTGGTTTGTTGGGCCAGGATGTGGGTGAAGTCTCCAGGTGTGGAGACAGTGAAATGATTAATGATTCTTTTAAACAGACCTCAATCTTCTGAGATGTCTATATAGTTTCTTTAATTGGATGCCATTTTTGATGAATAAGTTTCTGTCACAAAGTGATTGCCATTTTTCTGAAAGCAAGCCACCCTCTACAGTCCAACGTTTGGGGAGCCTTTGTTCTTTGGATAGTTGATGCTTGCTGTCCTATCCACCAAAACGCACACAGACTAGACTTGCATCTTGCACCCTGGAAGTTTTCAGTCAACTTTAAATTCAGTGCACTTCATGCCAAGGGCAAACTTTATCCACAGTGGCGTCACTCAACAGTTTTATTTTTGCCGTATGCTTATATTTGACAAATGTTTCAGACTGAATACTGTACTTCAGATGTGGGGCAGTGTAATGTCTGATACTTGAAGAGTTTCTAGTTATATCCACACTGGTGTTTGGTATACTACAGAGCTCTACTTCAGCTCTTTCTTCAGTTCTTGATAGACATTCTGTATTTTAGGCTGTTTGTGTAGGTGCCATGTGACTGCTTTGATACGAGTCGTGTAATGGAGTTACATAGGTTCGTACTAAGCTAACTGCCCTTGCGAGCCATTTTAAGCTTAGCCAATTATCCCTTGAGACTCAAACCCTGCACCTTGTGTTTGTAAGGCAAACACCTTAACCATTAGGCCACCCTTCCAACATGCCATCTAATATCCAACAAGGAGTAGCAGAGTTCTCTGAAAAGACCAATGGGTAGGATGACTTGCATCCAAGTCTGCTGAAAAAAATCTGGGGAGGGAAGATGGTTTCAAACATGCTGTGGGAACAAATATTTGAGGTTAACCGAAGGTACAAGTCACTGACCGAAATTCCCCTGTGCAGATTGCCTGTGTTGAAATAATTTTGTGCCAGGTGGGAGCTCCTGTAGTGAAGCTAAGACTTGGGGATGTGGTTTCCCAGCTGAACTGGGTTGTTTGGAATGGGAGGATGTATTACTAACGTACTGTTGAAGACTGCAATAGAGGTAGTGCTCATGTATTTGCTACAGACCACTTTTTTGCCACCATTAGAAGAACTTATGGGTGGTAAGCAGTGGTACTGCAAGATGGTCTGTTGGAGAGAAGACTGCCATACAATAGTCCATTTGAGGAAAGAAGGATGGAGAAGGGAAGATGAAGGGGTCAAGGCTGCTGTTAGCAAGTGGTCTGCAGGTAGCCTGCATAAATCCTAGTCACTTTCTTTGCAAGCTCGATGTAGCTGGAATGAGGATCTGACTTTAAAACGGGAAGAAACTTTTTGGAGGTAGCAGATTCACAGTGTAAGAGGCAATAGGTCTTTAATGGGGAGCTTGAGGTTATTTATTGCTTGTGCCTTATAATACACATCAGTCCAAGTCACCTAGTTGATCTGTTTTTGCAGTTTCTTGCAAATGTACCAGAAAAAATGTACACTGATAACAAATTACGTGATTTTCTTTCTGCTGCTCTGTATTTTGAGCTGATTAAATATATATTTCTGTATTTTGAGCTGATAGTGTAATGTACTGAAGAAATGTATATTTTCTGCTTAAACTTGCCTGCTTGTTTGCTAATGAAGACAGTGGGACCTGCTTAATTGTCAACTGGCTTTCCTTTGCCTGGAAAATATACACTTTGTTAAATGCTTAGATTTTTTTTTGTTTAATCTTGCTTTGAAATTAGCTACCTGTGATAGTTTTTCTCTAGTAGCAGCTCAGTACTGAATGTTGTGCCCTCATTGAGGACATCTTTGCTGTCGACTGTTGCATGAAAGATAATAGCACAGAAAGAGCAGTGTTCTCACATTCCTGTAGGAGTAGCATTGTCAACTTGCCATGCAGTTCTGGAGTGACTTGCTCATGTAGGGTAACCCCTTTTAAGACCAAAAGGTTGTTTTCATGGTTGATTTAGATGGTGTTATTGTGTGTGTACAGCACTGATTCCAGTCCTTTATTTAGGTGACTTGAATTTGCTTAAACTAGAGTTTAATTGGGAAACTGCACATGAGGGAGTAAGCTCTGTCACTGGGCATTTTCAGACTTCCACATAGGCTCAAAGAACTAGCATTTTTCAGACATCCAAGGTGAAAAACTTTCTTCATGGAGGGCCTTTCATGCAGTGGACCCATTGCAGAGTGACTTTTACCTGCTTTGGCATTATCTGGGAATGTCACAGGTATATGTAATATGAAGTTGGCCATTTACCTTGCTTTGTTGCAAGGAACATGATTCTTGCATACCTCTCAGCTGTCCAGATTTTTGCAGAATGTGCAGATTTTTGCCTCATTTTTGCTCTGTTCCTCATAAAATTTGTGATTTTTTTTTGGATTTTTGCAGCAAATCCATGAAGATTTAATTCACTAAATAGACTGGCATTTGCGTTTTAGACTTCATATTTATTTTATTTCCAGTTTGATGACCGGGGAGGTCCACTGGGCTCAGAGCCCATTTTCAGTGGAGGTCCGGGGAGAAGAGCTCCAATAATACTTAGTACAAGCTCCATAATATGAAGTACAAATACATAGTGGAAACAAACAAACTAAACAAATTTTATATACAAAATAGCAAAAACTAAACTGAAGTTAAACAGCAGCTTGGAGAAGGATGTAAGGCATGTTTACCTGTTTAGTGGTTGAGAACAGTAGTACAAGGTTAAATTTAATACAGAGGTTTAAATCATCTGAGAATGATGTAGAAGTAACATTAGCATGAATGAGTTCTTTATGCATGAATATTGGCATGAGTTATATCCTTCAGAAAATGCATGGTGGCACGAGACCTTTATTCTAGCAAATTTCTAAAGAGCAATATTTAAAATTTGTCCCTGTTTTTGGAACAGTCACTCCACTATTTTTGAGTTTGTCCAGATTTTTTTTTTGTGTTAAGAGGGTGAAAGCTATGTTCATATGTGGTTGGGAGTGGAAGTCAATGACAAACTGGCTTCTAAGTTTTGTGTAATCTGTAGCTTTCAAAAAGGCTGTTCTGTAGGAAAAAGCATTTGGTTTTCAAAAGGTCTGCAGAAGTAGAGGCTGTAGTCACCCCCCCTTCTCAGTCCAATTAAAATGCACAGTTCATGATTGCTGTATGCAAGTAGTTTCTGGTCCTGTTTGCTCAGGCTGTATCATGATGAAAAGTCTGGTTTCCTTTAAATATAACAATGTACTTTTTGTGCTGTATATGTCATGTAACGGGGAAATACACACACAGCTGTACCTCGATATTCTTAATTGTTTGATAGAATTTCAAAGGCTTTAGCATCCTACAGCTGTTGAATGCAAAATAAGAAGTTGCCTTAACACTTTAAATTTGTAACTCACTACGTCTAACTGCCACTTTAAGTAGTGTATTAATTCCTATGTGAGTAATTTTAAAGCACATTTTGTATGCATTTCATTTCCTGTGCTACTAAGCTGTCAGATGCTTGCAGTTGTAAAAACGAGCAAGTCCCATCCTCTTAGGGGCATTCCTTTGGGAGGGCTATAGCAGGAAGCCTGCTGAAGGCATCCATTTTTAAGAGTTTCACAATGGTTTAGCCTCTTCCCAAACACTATTTGCCTTGTGTGACAAAATTACTTGTTGGAGTTTGACTAAGAACAAAACATTACATGAGCATTTAGCCAGTCAGTTTAACAACTTCATTTTAAGTGAATAGATACTGAAGAGAAAAAAAGTTCTTGGGTATAGCACAACCCATGAGTGTATCGAAAAATAAATGGATTAATAATTCATCACTGCCTATAAACAGGTTTATATACCATTGTCTTTTGCTTGATATTTTAAACAGCCTGTCACTAAAGCATGTTCATTTTATAGTAGGCTTATCCTTTTATACAATTTTATTGCTTTAGTCAAAAGTTTCTTACTCTTGTAACATTTGAGTGAAAAGTCAGTTCTAGGTCATCATGTACTTTAATAGGTGAAGCTCTTATTCGTCTGAGTAAAGATTTCAAAGCTGATATGTCTGAGTATGTGTCTCATTGACTGTCATCGGTATGACCTTTTGAATGATTTCACAAATTTTATCAAAACTGACTCCTTTCGGGATGTACAGCCAGACTTGGTCTGTGCCCATCTTCATTTTATACTTTGTTGAAAGTCTCTGTTCCTCAGCAGTTCACTGGGTTTGTCCTGCTCCGTAATGCATTAAATCATCTCTCAACCATCCAGATATTCACAGAATGTCTAGATTTTTGCCTCATTTTGTTTTGGTCTGGTCCTCATAACATTTGTAGTTTTCTGGCAAATGACTGAGGATTAAAATCACTAAATGACGTTTGAGATTCAGATTTCATATCCTTTAGAAAATGCATACCAACACAAACCCAGTTATTTTAGCAATTTCTTGCCCAGGTTTCTTGCACTAAGTTGAGGGGTACAAAGTGTTATTTTGGACATCAGAGTAGCTGGCATTTTTGCTGTAGTGGAATTCTCACTATGTCAAACAATTGTCTCCATGAATGTCTTGTACTGTATTTACCTTTTGCCTTCCCTTGTCGGCCATAAAATTTCCACTATGTCATTTGCTTGTTGCCACACTGGAATTGGCCTTATCCGTGATTATTGCAGCGTTGATCAGCAGGCCAGTCTCTGATTTTGGTAGTACTGGGTGTGCCATATATTACTTCAGTTTAAGGCAGGGACCACATATTGAATGACATACTCGCTATGTCCATAACACACATCCTGTATGGAGTATTCATTTAACACCAGTAAATGTTGATTTTTTTAATGGCTGTTTAACAGTAGTGTATACCCAGGGTACTTTGGGTAATTGATATGGGGATATGATCTTTGTTTTTTTTTTACTCTCTAGTCCCACTAGGTCTGTGCCCTATACTATGGGAATGCCTGAGGTGGCATTCATACTAACCATAGGCCATTTGATCTGGGCACTGAAAATTCCTCTGTTTAACCAAGTGCTGTTGGATGTCATACAGCCGTTTGAGCTACCACCAAATCTGCAAGTGCTCATCTCCACATCTCTGTGATCTGGTTGCATAGGCTTTTACTTATCTGTCACCTTTCTGTTGGCTTTGGATTGTCATAAGGCCTAGTGAATGTGCATCAACCCCTAGCACTTGTAGTATGGCATTGTGATAGCTAAACTTTAGACAATGTTCAAGTACTCAAATACCTTTTTTGCAGTTTTTGCCCACTGACCATCAGACCCCATCGGCCCATTCTTTCCCCTTCACTGAGTGAGAGCTGGTCAGGAGGAGTGATCATCCAGGCAGTCATCAGGAGGGGTTTGAGTCCCCCCCCCCCCCCCGGCTGTAACTATGCATGCGGTCTGCAAGATGCCAGGGAGGAGATGTTCTATCACTTCCAGAAGGGAACTGCCTCCAAACTGCCCTACCTTTAATCCTGCAGCATGACCAGTGGTTTCTCCCAGTCTGTAAAAGGGAGATTTTACTATCCTGCATACCTTGAAGCATAACTATGCAGCAGCTCTCCTATTCACTCCCTCCCCTTCATTCCTGGATTTCCCAGTGCAGGGATGTTAAATCGGGCCCCTTGTCAAGGTCACAGGCATAACTGCTCTAGTACTTTTGAAGTCCCTTCCCTTTTAAACAGTGTGTCTATTTTCATCCGTTTCCTTACTGATTCTGTTATTGCACTGAAGTCTGATGAACCTTTTAGCTGCATCTTACCATGCCTTGCAAACCTCCTTGCTTCATTTACCTGCCTGATTTTGATCCAAAGATTTGTCAGATTCGCACTTCCTTTTGTGTAGTGTTTACCCCCCCCCCCCCAAGTCTCCATTTTTTGTTAGCATAATGTTCTTTTTGCATTGTTCACAGTGCAGTTGTCTCTTATGTTTATTCACTGGCTGACTTGTGCTGGAATATGTGTGGTACTGTGCTTACACCAAATATCAGTCTTTCACACATCAGAAGTCTTGTTTTTAATTAAAATAGTATTTTTTTTTTTTTTACTTTCTGGATTAAATTCTAATTGATGTTGGCTTGACCTTAACTGAAGTTAAAAGGATTCAGGGAATTTTGTCACCTTTGTCATCTACTTTTGGAGTTGTCTGTGTCTCTGCTTGCCATTACAACAGAGTATCGATTTATTCGAACCAAGCCGCAGTGGTGCAGTGGTAGCTTTGTCACCTCACAGCAAGAGGTTCTCCCGTTCGATTCTCGGCTGGAGCGCCTTCTGTGTGGAGTCTGCATGTCCTCCCAACGGTAGAGTGGCATTCAAAAGACGTGCATGAATGAGCATGCCTTTGTTGAAGGTTAGGTGTCGGGCTGGCACCTCGGCACCGTAAAAATCTGCCAATCATTATCCCTTGTGGTGATCCCTAACCAGGAAAACACAAAAGAAAAACCTGGATTATCCAAACCCAGTTTTTTCTGGCAGGAAAAATCAGTCTGATTTTTAGATGTTTTACAGAGTTCAATGTATGCTTGCCCAAACTACCCTTGGTCCCAATTAGTTCAGATAGTCAGCTCTTTACTGTATGTCATTGTTCCTTTGGAGGGGTACCAATACGCAAAATTGTACTGTTTTGCATTATTTGTTCAGTGATGCCCATTTCATTTAACCTTCCTAATTTCCTTAGGTGGAGTGGTATTCTTTGTGGTTGAGCTTTTGGATATGCATTGGGATGTGTATGCCTCTTTGTATGGCAGTTCATTTCTTATCTTCCTTCCAATTTAAGTCCTCGTACCCAATTAGCTGGACAGCCTTTCACGTTGACTTTATTGTTACTGAATTCGATATTTTCCCCATTCCTAGTGACCTTGCATGTGGATATTCTACACTGCCCCTGCTTTCCTTCACCAAAAAGTGTCCCAATGTAGGTTCTTTGCTGTTCTTACAAAAACTTTACAGGAGTTACTTTAGCTGTGTGTTTTTAGCACTTCAGCAAGATACTGCTTCATGATATAAAACTACAGAAAGAACACTATCACGTTTTGTCATGCAAGCAGCGATGCATTCTTTTCTGAAACAATGTTAAAGTTAAATGGACTAAACAGTGGTGTAGCAGGAACAAAATGGAAATGTACTGAAAGGGGTTTCTGGGTACTAAACTACACTTGTGCGACTTGTGCGATGTTTAAGCCATTAACCTTGGAATGCACAGATGTGTGACTAATAAAAAAAAAAAAAAAAAAAAATTGCATTTGTTTAGATTTGATTTGGAGCCTTTTTATTCTGACCAGGTTGCTCACCTGTCATTATCTGTCGCCTTGATATTAATTTTAAATGTTAAACCTGCTTTGTGTGCCTGTTAACGACCCTTTCTGTACATCGCTCATTACCTCCCACTCTTCCAAGACTATCCTCTGTTAACCCAGTAATTTGTGTTCTGCCTGTCTCCATCTACCTGGTTAAGGACCAATGCTGAGCAAGTGATCATGGGGGCGGCCATAAGATGCCCAACCATATACACTGTTAAGCTAACATGTTAGTTTTTGCCACCCTTTGCCCACACTTGGGTAGTGCTCCCTTCCAAACTTGAGCAAGGCTATACATGACAATTCTGGTGTAGATTTGTTTCTATCCAGTTATCAAGACAAACATTAGCGGTAGCCAAAGTAGTAGCACCTGTTGTGGTAACATTGTTTTATAGGCTGCGAATATGAAGAGTTGGGAACCGATCCCTCCACAGAATTGTGTCTGATGTTGTTTTAGGTCACAAGTGCAATTGTTTGTAATGCCGGTGATTTTAAGAAGTAGTAGAGGAGGTTAAACAAGATTGGGTCTTTAATGGCTGGGAAAAAAGCAACAGCGATTAGCACAACTCCTTGTTCTTGGTAATGTCGCAGATGCTCTAAGACACCTTTGTAACCCCCTTTGTAGTCCTGAGTTAACCCCCTTTGTAGTCCTGAGTTAAAGCTTAGATTTTGAAGTTCCACAGTATCTGCTCCATGGAATCTGGTTACTTCCCTTATTTCCCCTAAAGTTAGGTTGCATTTGTACATTCATAATGAATTTGCTGTATTTAAAGACCTGTTGTATTATAAATGTTCCTCAGATGTTTGTAAATCATGTCCTGTGTATGGATGGGGGAAAACTGTAAAATGCAACCAGATCATCTGACCCATCAGCTTGAGTAGAATTGCCCTCTCTAGTGTACCCCACAGACCTGTATCAGTCTTGTTCATAAAAATAGCCCAAGAAAGGAATGTAGAGTAATAAAATTGGGCAGTTGATGGCAGATGCTGATGTCTGTATTAAAAGGGGGTTGATGAGTAGAAACTCTGAAGATTATGGTACAGTTGAGGATGGATGCATCTTTAAGTGATTTGCCTCTGTAGGCTAACCAGCTCCCCCTAACTTTTTGTTTAGTTTTAATTCAGCAGTTGGTTTCTGGAATCACCAGAACAAATGAGTGTTACATCTACATCAGATGAGGTGATGTGCAGTCTTGATGTTGAGTATACAAAGATCTGAGTGAGTAAGGAGCGTAAGACTTAGCGGGAGCATTACATGGGAGTTTGGGCAAACATTGCTACCCACCATTACAACAGGCAGTATAACTTGATGTGCTAGGGGAAGTAAAGCAGTTTAGGTGAAGGAATGGCTAATGTATTTTCTGTTTTGCTAGAGCCCATGATTTAGGATTGGTTCATAGGTTGGTACTAGGCTATTGGCCCTAGGGCCTATGCAAGCCTAGCCATAAGGGGCGATACAGTATGTACTTTACTGATGTAAGCTTCAAGCTGCTTGATTATGTTAATGCAACCATGTACTTTGCAGCACTGCAAAAGTCTGTGACTACTATATGTGAGTTGGGGGGTGTTGTTCATTGACATCCCTGCCATTAATCTAAAAATGCTACTATGCCACTGTTTTTAAGGATGGGTAGAACTGGGTAAACTGAGTCACTTTGAATGCAAGAATCCGGCACCTTGAGTATATGTTGAACTAAATATTGGGAAAAATAGACATTGTAGTAAGCTATTGAGTGGAATAGTGTTAGATGTCCCAAGTGTATTGTTAGACCTGTTATAGTGCATTCCTGCCAGTGTGTTAAATTTCCTTTGAAAAACTAAGATTTTTATAGTTCTTCCTTGTTGATTTGTGTCTGCGTACTAGATAGTGACCAAGGCATTGTAATGGGAAGCCTGTCAGTAGTTTGGGTTAGACCACAGTTTTTGTTTTGCATTTTATGTTAACTATGGACATTTTTTGTTTACTGGGATGGCCAGTTAGACTTTGGTCCATTTTCAGTTGAAACCAAACAGAAATCATAACGACTGCAATATATATCCAAAAGTAATTAGGACTGGATACATGTGTGTAAGTAAGTGTGTGTAAAAGCAACAGCTAATGTGGGCAGTTTAATATACTGGGTACTAAAATATACTTTGTGTGTATATATAACTGTGCTTGCCACTAAGTTTGCTTATACTGAGTATTCATAAAAGAAAATCTAAGTATTGGTACAATTTATTCATTCTTAAGCATTCAAGCTATGTCTTTTGTATGTGTTGTATATTACAATTTGTTGCAATATAAAATTGTTTTTGAAGTTCAAATTTAATGTACTATGCATCTTTTTTTTTTTTTTTTTTTTTACTGCAGTTTTTTTTTCCTGATTTATTTTTAATGTACTTCTGTATCTGGGTTGTGCTTAAAAGGGGTCAGTAGACCAACTGACTTACCTGGTTATTAGATTGTGAAATATGTACATATTCGTAAATGATTGAAATAGTAATTTACGCATAATTCAGCCCTTGGTAGCCAGTGAAAACCTGGATTTTGCTGCGAATCCTCCTAGTGTGGTTAATAAACAGCAGTCTACAATATAGTGCTTGATTTGGTTGTACGGATAGTGGACAGGGAGTAGCTGGCATGGATTGCTCATTAAACTGCCTGCTGGATTCTGCAGAGTGATTTAGGATGACATGATGACTCTGCAAGATGAGAGGGCACATGGCACCTGCTATCAAGGGTAGCTTGCTTCGAAATAGTAAGGGTGGTGGTGGGGAATAGCAACTCAATCTTCAGCTACTGCAGAGCATTAACTTAGTGCACAAGTAAACTTGTGGCCATTATGCGGCTGTGTTTGTGCTGTTATGTTTCTGTGGAACATCCAGAGTCTATCCTCATTTCACTTGGTAACTGCACCTCTGCATGTGGTCTGCAGGTAAATTCACATCTGTAAAAGTTATTACGCTTTCTCTTATTGGTTGTGTTCTTGGTGTATTGGTTATGGCTGTACTTTTTAAGTAATCCATAGCTACATCCTGCTGCATACAGAGCTTTTCTGCTTAGATCAGTTGTACAAATGGACATTGCCCAATAGTATTAACCTGGCAAATGGTAATAAATAACATTTTAGTTAATAGTGGTAGTGCTATCTTAATTTTCCTTCATTAATATAAAAATGCAAGAATTCTGTTAGCTAAAGTTCAATACACAGTTGTATACCACTACCATTGAGTTCTGCGGTGGTGGTGGTGCTGTGGTAGCGTTGTCATCTCACAGATAGACGTTGCCCTGTTAGATTCTCAGCTACAGCGTCTTCTGTTTAGAGACGTGCATGAATGGGCGTACCTTCATTGAAGGTTGTGCGTCAGGGCTGGCAACTCTGCATGTAAAAATCTACTGCCAGTCATTAGCAGACCGGAGTTCTGCTGTGGCGACCCCTAACCGGGAAAAGCCGAAAGAAACAACAATACTACTACCATTATTGTGTTTTAATTGTGTCCAAACCGGTGTCCCCCAAGGATCCATTATAGCCCCCCTTTCTTTCCAATATCTTTACTAACAATCAACACTCTGCCTCCTGCACCTCATCACCGATCCAGTACATCAGTGATTCTACACTAATTACCATCTCTGATAACCTTTTCAAGCTTCACTCCCTGACCGACTTTCTTTAACTCCATTGAACACTGGTTAATCAATAACCAACTCATTCTTAACCCAAAGAAAACCAAACGACTACTTTTCCTGCCTAAATCTATGTCCAGCCTTAAAACCTCCTTCAGTCTCTCTTGGACAACACCATCATTTAAGCCGACTCTTTTTGTACTAAACTTCTAGGAATCACAATTGACTATCAAATGAAATTTGACCTCCGTAACCAACAACCCATCAAAAGGATCAATCAAAAACTTTGATTAAATGTATAGAAACAAAAAATTATTTTCCATCACTTCTCTTGTTCAAGCTTACCCTCCCCTCCTCCCCTGTCTACTCTGCTTCCCCCATATTTACCCACCTACAAGCAAAGCTTTTAATCGAACTAGAACAAACTTATAACCAGATAGCTAGATTTGCCTGCAACTCCACTTACAAATCGCATCACTCCCTTGCCTTCAGAGAAGTACACTGGCTTGAGTTCTCTCAACTACTCCCCAACTCTTTCAGCTGCAGATGACGCACGCTCTTTTCAAATCTGAAAACTGTTCCTCTGTCCACCCTCCTAACTCTATACAAACAACCTCGGCATCTCCATTCTGCTGACCAAATGCTACTTGACACCTACAGGTCAAATAAAACAATGGGTAGATTATAAATGCTCCTTATCTCAAAACTTGGAACAAACTCCCAACTAACTAATCTACATACTTTGCAGTCTTCAATCCATTTCAAGAGAGAATTAAAAAACTACCTTGCTAATTCTCCCTCCTGCTCTTCCCCTACCTAATATAATTTCTCCCCTAACCATCTGTCAACAGCAATTTTTCCTCTCCTTATTGCAGTGTCACTCGTCTGGTCAGGATAAAATAGATGAGCATTTGTGGGTTCAGTTCAAGCAGCTTTATTAGACAGAGACAAGAGACAGAGACTTGTAACTTAAAGAAACTTATAAATGCTGACTACTGCACTCATACATGTTGACATGCTGGCTGTCCTCTCAAAACGGCACTGCTGCCTCACAATGCGCTCTGATCTACATCCTCCTTTGAGAAATGATCATGTACTGAATGACTGTATTCAGTGACATGCAACTTACAGAAATGATTTTTGACATGCAATTATACAGAACTAATTATTTGACATGCAATCATAAAAAATTAGACACATATAAAACAATCTCCAGATTGCTGTGCATTTTACAGAAGGTCTAGAAATGCAACCTGATTGTGTAACATAAAAGTCAAAATTGGATATAGTAACTGGGACTGACTTCACGGAATGTTCAACTTTGGGGACATAATCAGGAACGTGAATGGATACCGCGACATGTTCTTCAGTATGAACATGGTCAGGGTTGCTCTGAGATCTAGAATCTGTATCACCAGTACAATGCTGCGATATTTGATACAGGAAGATGTTTGTGGTTTCTCCTGTACTCTGTACCCTCATATTTCACTTAAGCAGGATCTCTGCTCAGTACATATACCTTTCACTTGACCAATTGGATCAAAGCCTTTTGCCATTTGCATCCTCACTGTCTCTCCTTTAAACGGATGAAGAAATCTGCTCATTTTGTCATAGCTTAACTTCTGAGAAGAGCTTCTTAGAAAGTTGGGCTTTGATTGCTCTGTTTTTATGATTAGGCACCAACAAACTAGAACTGATAGGCAAAGTTGTTTTGGTTTGCCTAGATAGAAGTCTCTGAGCAGGCAAGCAGAGTAGGTTGTCACTAGGTATATTTCCGAGAGTGAGTAAATTCAAGCAGATATCGGTATTGTCACGCTTTTGAGCTGTCCAGTAATTGCTTTGCACTCTGTACTGCACGTTCAACAAGGCCGTTTGACTGGATATTCAGGACTGCTAGTAAAGTCCCACTCTTTAGCAAATCTCTGAAACATTTGACTGGTAAGCTGAGAACCATTGTCATAAATAACTGTGTGGACTACCATGGACTGAGAAATGAGGTTCCATATTGGTAATAACTCTGGATGTTGGGTTAGATAGCAAATCAATCTCAAACCAGTTCGAATAATAGTCTACCAGCACTACGTAACGTTGACTGTTCCACTCAAATGTCAGTTGCTACTGCCGACCAAGGTAGTTCAGGAATTTGTCTTACCTGAAGTGGCTCTTTTTGGAAATGCAGCTTAGTACTGTTGCAGACTAAACAAGAAGAAAGAAAGCACTTTATCGATGTCTTGTGCTTAAAAAGGCCAAAATGCTAGTCATCTCACCCTTTTGGTAGAATCAGAACCTGGGTGGCCATGATGTAAAATCTGAACATATTCACATTGTAAGGAAGTAGGAACAACTTTTGGACCTTTAAAAATACCATCTTCCATCAGCATCTCATCTCTGTATGGAAAGTAAGGCGGTACACAGGATTTCTTTGACGGCCATCCTACATTAAAGTGGTTGAGTTTTTGCAAACTTGGGTCAGCCTTTGAATGATCTTTAAACTCCAAGTCTCATGGCAAAATAGGTGTGAACTTCCATGACATCAGTCAAAATTCTCTGCATCAAGCTGTTCCATAGCATTTTGGGGCGATCTGGATAAGGTATCAGCCAGATAAAGATATATACCCTCTGTATAGACCATTTTGAAATTGTACTTTTGCAATTTGAACTAGAAAGGTGCTTGGTATGACATCTGGACAGAGGAAGGATGACAAGGAGACATAGTGGTGGAATGAGGAAGTACAGGAGAGTATACAGAGAAAGAGGTTGGCAAAGAAGTGGGATTGTCAGGGAGATGAAGAAAAAAGACTAATATAAGGAGTTGAGGTGCATGGGGTTTCCTCCCACATCCCAAAGACATGCTGCAGGTGGATTGGACACTCTAAATTGGCCCTAGGTGTGCGTGTGAGTGTGTCTTCTGTGGAAGGTTGGTGCCGGGCTGGCAACTAGACACCGTAAAACTCCACTGCCATTCAATGTGCGGACAAGGTGATCCGCTGTGGCGACCCCTAACCGGGAAAAGCCGAAAGAAGAAGAAGATAAGGAGTTGAGGTGCATGGCAAGTAGAGGTGGTGAAGGATAAGGCATATGAAGAGTTGTATGAAAGGTTAGACACTAAGGAGGGAGGAAAGGACCTGTACCAATTGGCTAGACGGAGGGACCAAGCTAGGAAAGATGTGCAGCAGGTAAAGGTGATATAGGATAATGAGGGAAACATACTCGCAAGTGACGAGAGTGTGTTGAGCAGATGGAAAGAGTACTTTGAGGGGTTGATGAGTGAAGAGAATGAGAGGGAAAGAGAATGAGATGGAGAAGGTTAGATGATGTGGGGATAGTGAATCATGAAGTGCAGTGGTTTAGCAAGGAGGAAGTAAGGATAGCTATGAAGAGGATGAAGACTGGAAAGGCTGTTGGTGCAGATGACATACCTGTGGAAGCATGGAGGTGTTTACGTGAAATGGCAGTGGAGTTTTTAACCAGATTGTTTAATAAAATCTTAGAAAGTGAGAGGATGCCTGAGGAATGGAGAAAGTGTTTTGGTACAGATCTTTAAGAATAACGATGATGTGCAGAGCTGTAGTAACTGCAGAGGGATTAAATTGATCAGTCACAACATGAAGTTATGGGTAAGAGTAGTGGAAGCTAGGTTAATAAGGGACGTGATGATTAGTGATCAGCAGTATGGTTTCATGCCGGGAAAGAGCACTACAGAAGCGATGTTTGTTTGCTCTGAGATTGAAGTACAGAGAAGGTCAGAAGGAGTTGCATTGTGTTTTTGTAGACTTAGAGAAAGCATATGACAGGGTGCCTAGAGAGGAGTTGTGGTATTGTATGAAGAAGTCGAGTGTCAGAGAAGTATGTAAGAGTGGTACAGGATATGTACGAGGGGTAGTGTGACAGCAATTAGGTCTGCAGTGGGAGTGATGGATGCGTTTAAGGTGGACGTGGGATTACATCAAGGATCAGCTCGGAGCCCTTTCTTTGCAGTGGTGATGGACAAGTTGACAGACAAAAAAAAATCCGACAGGAGTCCCCATGGACTATGATGATTGCAGATGACATTGTGATCTGTATTGAGAGTAGGGAACAGGTGGAGGAGACCCTGGAGAGGTGGAGATATGCTCTAGAGAGAAGAGGAATGAAGATCAGCAGGACTAAGACAATGTATGTTAATGAGAGGGAGATTAGAGAAATGGTGAGGATGCAAGGAGTAGAGGTGGCGAAGGTGGATGTGTTTAAATACTTGGGATCAATAGTTCAGAGTAACGGTGAGTGTGGAAGAGAGGTGAAGAGTACAGGCAGGATGGGGAGTGGGTGGAGAAGAGTGTCAGGAGTGATTTGTGACAAACGAGTAAGAGTGAAAGGGAAGGTCTACAAGAGGGTCGTGAGACCAGCTATGTATATGGGTTGGAGACTGGCATTGACAAAAAGGCAGGAGTAAGAGCTGGATGTGGCAGAGTTAAAGATGTTGATTTGCACTGGGTGTGATGAGGGTGGACAGGATTAGGAATAAGTATATTAGAGGGTCAGCCCAGGATGGAAGGTTTGGAGACAAAGCCAGAGAGGCAAGATTATGTTGGTTTGGATGTGCTGAGGAGGGATGCTGAGTATATTGGGAAAAAGATGCTAAGGATGAAGCTACCAGGTAATAGGAAAAGAGGAAGGCCTAAGATAAGGTTTATGGATGTGGTGAAGAGAGGACATGCAGATGGTTGGTGTGAAATAACAAGATGCAGAGGACAGGAAGAAATGGAAACAGATCTGTGGCAACCCCTAACAGGAACAGCCGAAAGAAGATGATGACTTTTGCAATTTGAACACTTTTTTGTAGTCTTGCTGGAGCTGAATGCATAGGCTTCTTTAAAATAGTGACTACAGGTTGATGGTCTGTTTCTATCTGGATAGCTCAGCCATAAATATAATCATGGAACTTGGAACATGCTAACACAATTGTCGAAAGTTCCTTCTCAGTGTAAGCAAACTGCATCTCCATTTGGATAAGGGTTCTAGATGCATAGGCAAAAGGGCTGGCCTCTTGAAGAATAACTGCACCAAGACTGAACTTTGAAGCATCACAGGAAAGAACTACTGGTTTGTGGATGTCATAGAATCTCAATGTAGACAGGTTAGCAGTTTGCTGTTTGAGGTCATCAAATGTTCTCTGGTGGTGTTCTAACCATGACCATGCAACATTTTTTGTGTCTGCTCTCTCAAAGGCACTGATAACTCGGTCTGGGATAAATTTGCTCATACCAAGAGAACACTGTAGGGCTTGGACATTATCTGGAGCTGGCATCTCAAGAATGCCTGCTTGTTTAGAAGGATCTGGTCGTAGGCCAGTACTGGTAACTAAATGACCTACATAGGTAACTTCTGATGTTCTGAATTCACATTTTAGAGGATTGAGCTCATTTCATGCACAATGTCCAGAACTTTTCTGAGGTTTCTGTCATGTTCTGCTTCATTATTACCTCCAAACAGTAAGTCAACTGTTATTGCACACAGCCTGCAACAATTTGCTCCATTACACGCTGGAAGACTTCACTGGCAGAATTGATTCCAAAAGGCACCCCAAAGAATCTTGTATCTACCAAATGGGGGTACTGAATGTAGTCAGTAGTGAAGATTTGCGCTCAAGCATCACTTGCCAAAATGAACTCTGACAGAAACCGTGGCATTTGGCATGAGGGTTGCAATCTCAACTGTACGCATTGGATGATGTCTTTTTAATGCCTTGTTCAAGTCTCTTGGCTCAATGCATATTATAATTTAATCTGATTTTTTTTTTTTTTTTTTTTTTTTTTATGAGCAGCTACCATGGAAGATACCCACTCGGTTGGTTCCCTGACTGGACAAATCACACCTTGCAGCACCATTTTGTCTGACTGGACCTTGACTTTGTCCTGCATAGCTATTGGACATTGTCTTGCTGGTCCAGCCACTGGACAGACCTCTGGCTCTGCTTTCATGGAGGAAGTTTGCCTAGCTTGCCAAAAATATCGGCATACTCTGAGAAAGTAGTATCAGTAAAGCTGGAACTGGGACATGTGCTTGCATGATGTATGTCTTTGGTAAAAGAAAGCAGATTCATTCTTAAACTGTCTCCTGAGACCTAATAATGACTGCACAGGTCTTCTGTCTACATAAAATTGTAAGTTGCAACTGTTCCCAGCCAAATAGCATGAAAGCACTACTGAGGCTTTGGTTTGAATCTTTTCAACTCCATGAGCAACAAGCCTCTCACAGTTGCTCAAATTAAGTTGCTCACCAGCCCTCACTTTAGCAAATGTTTCTGCTGACATTGCATTACACTTTGAACCACTGTCTTTGAGCTCTCTGAGTTTACCATAAATCAGGATAGTAAAACGTACATCATTCTTTGCAAACAAATCTACTGCATTAACCTTTTCACCGACCACTGAGACACTATCTACATAGAAAGCAGGGTTGTTGGTCTCTACATGATCAACTTGCTGTTGTGGGTGACCTTTCTTAATAACTGAATGAGCAGTTTGATTTACAAAACTTTTGAAAATGGCTCCAGTTTTTACACTTGTGGCATTGTTGACCAAATGCAAAACACTTCTCTCTTTTAGACACATGACTGGCTCCACAATTACAACAGTTAACAAGACTTCACTTGGGTTTTGCTGACTCATTCTTGTACTGTACTGAGCATGCTCTTTTTACTGACCTGGTCTTGGAACTTGCTAGAAAGCTATGAGATCTCCCTGTCAAAACAGCAGGTATTGCTGCTGCAATGTGCTTAGGCCTGTCTCTGCTTTCCACATGTTGCTTGCTCTCTACGTTTACTGTAGAGGCTGCTGAAACCATGCTCTTATCACTTTTATAAGCCTTTCTGTGAGCTCATGGATTTGACAGATCTGTATGGCTTTGCTTAACATTGTCACTGTCACGAAGCAAAATCTTTCTCAATGTAGCACTGTTAATACCACACACAGGTCTGTGCTTTAACTCGTCTTTCAAGTCACCAGATCTGCAAATTTTTGTCTTGTTTCTGAAGTCAGTGTTATAAGCTACAAAAATTTCACCAGGCTTTTCATCTCTTGTAGTACCTCTCAAATGTCACATTTGTCTGGGGGGGTTGCACATTTCTCTAAATTTAAGTTTTAAGCACTCTGGTGGGGGGGATCCTCCCTGGATTCAGCCAGTACCACAATATAACTGTTTTCCCCTCTCCTGCATATACTTCTGGTGCATACACAAATGGATGCTCTTTCAATAGCTTCTGACCTTCTAACCTAGCTAAGTTAAGCAAAATGAATGCCCTCGTACGTGCATCTTTGTCAGAAAATGCTGCTTGTTTGAAATTATCATATTCCCGCTCTAATTCTCTGCTATGTTATGATCAAACACAAGTGGACCTGTTCTGCGAAATGCCTCTGCCATATCAACACACAGTAGCGAAGGTACTTGAAATTATGTACGAACATGCGTGCACAAATATATATGCAGAATTTTATGCCACTACTTGTAATTATGCCCAGTAACACAACAAACTCTCTGAAATAACTGCACTTTGCCAAATAAGTCTCCATAGCACAAGAACACTCCAAAATCACTGTACTTTGTGAAACCACCCTTATCAGTGTAAGAATTACTTTGAAATGACTATTTTGTGAATAAACTGTACACAGCAGAAGCAGCTCAGAGTAAGAAACACTTCGAGATGAATGCCCTTTGCAAAACTGTATGTGACACAAGAACCTTTCAAAATGGCTGTACTTTGCGAAGTAACTCTGCACAGTGTAAGAAACGGCAGCACTCTGTGAATAAATGCACACAGCACAAAACCTTTTTTGAAATGGCAGTACTTGGACCATACTTTGCAATATAAATTTATTTTGCACACAAACTTTCTGCAATAATTGCACCGTAGTAAAGCGCACACTCTGCAAACACTTTGCACACTCCAAGATACCTCGAACAACTAGTTGTGCTTTGAATGGCTTTGCTTAATTCTAAATAATAGTTTGTGCCCAAAATATGGTCTTAAGCATGCAGTTGCCTTGCTCTTTAAGCTTATTTTGCCCTTTTGTTGTACTTGTTATGCCCTTTTAATATCTTCTCATGCTCAATATACTTTTCTTGTGCCTGTTTTATTTAAACATGCTCGTTGTGCAAACTAAAGGTACTTCTGAGCCCCATATGAATATCTGTGCTAGTTTTATCAAATATGGTTTTGAATGTTTAGCTTAATAATGCAGTTTGTGCCTTTTGTTTTATTAAACTAAATTCATTATTAATCCTGCAGTTTGTGCCTTTTGTTTGACTTAATACGTTTTTATGCTACTTGTTTGATTTATAATGCATTTTATGCCTTATAAATGTGCTGTTTCATTTTCTCTGCCAAATCATTTGTTCAGTTTTCTTTACCTTTAGCTTGTTTCTGGCCCTTTTTCATTTGTCTGAGCTGTTTCACTCAAACTGCTTGATCTGCCTTCAACTTTAACTTTGCAGTTCATGGCTTGAAGAAGTCATTCTCTTAACCCCGGTTCTGACGCATGTCGCTCGTCTGATCAGGATAAAACAGACCAACATTTCTAGATTCAGTTCAAGCAGCTATATTGCACACACACACATCAGGAATGAGGCTTTGTAACTTAAACTTAAATTAACTGACTACCATACTTGTACATGTTAACTTTCTGGCTGTTCTCTCAAAGTGGCACTGCTGTCTGCACATGCTCACTATTTATATGCACGTGCTGTATCTGGAAATCTTAACCGTACATACACACGCTCTGATCTACAGCACGTTACCCTTATTGTAATCTAGTATTGTATTACCCTAGCCGTGCCTCTGACTAACACTATATACTTAATCTCATATTTAGCTGTGCCTCTGATTAACTCTATACTAATTATTTTTTTTCTCCCACTTAGTTACTAATTATCCCTGTCCTCTTCCTCCTTTTATTATTGTCCTCTCACACTCTGGACTCGTATTCCTCCCCACCCATCCTCTCAACTTATTTTAATTGCCTCTTTTATTGTTTCTTCCAACTTGGCCTCCCTCTCATTAAGATGTGTTTGAAGGCTAACATTTTTTGTTGATACTGCTAGGTCTTAATTTTTGTTTGTTCTGTTTTAACTCATTTGCTGAAATGTACGTAATTATGTATTTTTTGTTGATGGGGGTATTTGGGGGCTTACTTTTTTTGTTGATATTGCTATATCTTTATTTTATTCAATCTGGTCTTTTGCTTATTTGGTAAATTCCACTTTGGTGAAAATGTACGTAGTTATGTATTCATATTACCTAAAAGAAACTGTTATTGTTTGTCCTGGATATTTTGTATGTTCATAGGTTCATACTAGGCTATCTGCCCTAGGGCATTTATAAGCCTAGCCAGAGTATTTGGCTTTCGCCACCCATTTTAAATTTATTTTGCTATGCCCTTTTTCGAGGTTAGTATACTGTGTCTCTGTCTAACAGTGACACAGAAGTGATACCCGGGGTAAACCTACGATCTCCCATCCACTCATCAAGATTCCTCTTGAAGAGAGTCAATGAGGGACTCTGCCTAACCTGGACTGGGATTTTATTCCAGAGTGAAGGGAGCCTCTGGGTTATGAATCTGTCCCTCCAGCATGTCCTATTTATTTCAGTGCTGAGGTTCAAGTCTCTCTAGCGTGTAGCTCGATGGGATTTGGATTTTTTGAGGTGCAGCATGTCCCTTAATTCCGGGTTGGACATGGCCTTATATGTCAGGCACAGGTCACCTCTGAGCAGGCGGTATGCCACTGAGTAGAGCTGCAGTTTCTTTAACCGGGCAGCATATGGCATCTGTTTGAGCCCTTTGATCCTCTTGGTGAGGTACTTTTGGGGTCTTTCCAGTTGCTGCAGGTGTTTGGTAAGGTACATTCCAAAAGGGGCATTGTACTCTATTTATGGGCCTGATGAGGGATGAGTTAGAGAGGCACGATGACCTCCCCTAATCTAGATGTGAATCCATTCATGATTAGGTGGGCTATATAAAATGTTTTTCTAACCACTTTGGCCACGTGGTTGTCAAATGAGAGATTGCTATCAACTTGGGTCCCCAGGTCCCTAATTACTTCTTCTGTACTTAATGGATTACCACCTATGTGGTAATTTGTGGGCACTTTGTTTTTGCCAAAGGGGATGACTATACACTTTTTGGCGTTTAGCTGGAGACCATGGCTCTGGCACCAGTTGTCTGTTTCTATGAGGCCCTTTTGGGGGATGCTTGTGTCGGCTGGAGAGTCTATTATGGCGCCCAGTTTGCAGTCATCTGCGAACTTGGTCAGCCACAGTCCTTCTGTGTTGGCCTGTACCTCCAAGAAATATATACCAAACGAGAGGTCCCAGGACTGAGCCTTGTGGGACGCCACTTGTAACTGGTTTGGAGTCTGACATGGCTCCAGCAATTCTAACCATGTGGGTTCTGTCCTTGAGCCAGTTTGCAACCCATCTAGTGACATAGGGGTTTATATTTAAGCTGGTGAGCTTATCTATAATGCCCGAGTGGGGTATTGTATCGAAGGCTTTTGCGAGGTCCAGATAGGCTGTGTGGACCACCTTCCCTTTGTCAGTGGCCTTGGTGACTGTTTCAAAGAAGTCAACCAGGTTTAAGAGGCAGGATCTGCCCTTAACAAAGCCCAACTGGGTAGGATCCAGTGTCTGTAGGTCCCCAATATCTTTATTTGAGGTCCATGATGATCCTTTCCATAGCTTTGCAGACCAAGCTAGTCAGGCTTATGGGGCGATAGTTTCCAGGGTCCGTTGAGGCACCACCTTTGTGGAGAGGGACCACTGTTGCTGTACACCACTCTTTGGGTACACATCCTGTAGTAAGGCTGAGATTGAACAGTAGTTTTATGTTTGGGTTTAGCTCTTCTTGGAGTTCATGTAGGACGCAGCCTGGGACACCGTCTGGTCCCATTGATGCTGTGTTTTTTGCTTTGGAGAGGGTGGCTCCCACCTGAGCATCTGAGATGTCAGGGGGGCAGCACTCTGCTGGGATAGATATTTGCCCTTTTGGTGGGGAGGGGGGGGGGTTTGCGCTGAACCTGTCAGCTAGGATGTTGGCAATGTCTGTGGGATCAATGTATTTTTTGTCATTTTGGACTAATTGTGAGCATATCTGGGAATTCCCACCCAGGTTCCTAACATAACTAAAGAAAGCCTTGTGATTATCCTTAGTGTCCTGTGGAATTTTTCTCTCAAAGCTGGCCTTAGGCAATTTTATGAGTGCCCTTAGTTTTTTGCTAATACTGATCAGAGATGCCTTCCCTTTTTGGGATTTTGCTCTATCATGTAGTAGCTTCCTCCTTCTGTTGTATAGTTTGTTTATGGCTGGGGTCAACCAGACAGGTCGTCTGCCTTTGGAGGATTGGGTCTTGGTTTTATTTGGGATTGCATGATCCATGCATTCCTGAAGGTGGAACGCATTTATAAAGGATTCTGCGGTCTGGGCAGTATTTTCCACAGGCCCGGGGGCTTTGAAGGATTACACCTCGGTTTTGAGGAGTGTGAAATTTGCTTTAGAGAAGTTTTTCACTGTGGCTTTCTGGGCAGGGGGTGGGGTCGGGATGTGAATATCCAGTGAGATCAGTTTATGGTCTGATCTTACCAGTTAGGGATACACTTCTAGTCTGGAGCATAGAGTCCCCATGTTGGTGATGATCAGGTCCAGTATGTTTTCCCCTCTTGTGGGAGTGGTAACAAGTTGTTCCATAGCATTTGAGTTTATGAATTCTAGGAACCTTTGGGCAACGGTGTTGGAGCTAGAGTAGTGCTCCCAATCTATGTTTGGGTAGTTGAAGTCGCCCAATGTAATGGTGTTCGGAGAGACCTTCATATTTTCCAGTGTTCTCAGGAGGGCCGAGGTGGGGTTCCTGGGTTTGGGAGGGTGGTCTGTAGCAGGCTATAAACTGGAAGGCCATTTTACCCACTGTTAGTTGCACATGGATAGTCTCTGATGCTTCGTGCTTTGCCACCAACATGGAGGTGTGGGTATCTTTGATGAATATCGATACTCCCCCTCCTTTTGTGGTTCGGTCCAAGTTTTGGGGCCGAAAAGCATGGTATGAGGTATAACCTGGTAGTGCTGGGGTGCTCTCGGGAGTCCTGAACCAAGTTTCTGTTACTGCACAGATATCTATGTTCTTCATGCTAAGGAGAGTTTCGAGTGCGTGCATCTTGAGGTTTAGACTTCTAGCATTGAGTAGCATTACTCTTAGATGTTCATCGTGCATACAGCTGCAGTAATCACAGATGGGTTTTCTGCCATCAGGCGGGTCCTCGGTCGGCCGAATTCCAAAGTCTAGGTCCGGCGTCGGTTGCTGTCGCTTTCTTTCCTGACGTCAGTGAGGCAGGGGTATATAAGACACAGCCGACGCCATTTTCTCCAGTTTTTTTTGCCGCGCGGTTCCCGAAGCAGAAGCAGTTCGCAAGTGCCGGTCGGCCAGTTCCTGAATTTACGAAAAATTTGGAAACCGAAGTCTTCATTAAAGTTAAGTATGTTCTCCATGCTAAGGAGAGTTTCGAGTGCGTGCATCTTGAGGTTTAGACTTCTAGTGTTGAGTAGCATTACTCTTAGTTTCTTATCCCTTGTGATACCTATGGAGGTGGGTTTGTCTTTTGAGCCTTGCCTAAAAAAGGCACTATGGGGGTAGCAAGAGCCTTTGCCAATATCCGAAAGCCCAGGGGTGACAGGTGCAAGCCGTCCCTAGCAAAGCCCTAGCAAAGCATCGTGGCTTGTCGTGCATATCATCCCAAGCTGACAGGCATTGGATCCCCTTTGAATGACACCAATACTTAAGCCAATTGTTGAAATTGATCATCTTGTCTTCATATTGTGGCATCATTCTTGGTGAGGGTAAGATGCTACTCAAGGTCAGGGTCATACCAGCCTGGGCTACATGCTCAGAGAGCTCCTCTGTCTCTTTTCATGTAGTCCAGGGAGGTACATCTCAGGTCATTCACACCAGCATGGACAATGACAGAGTCATATTTGTACTTGCCTTGGAGTGACCTGAGTGCTTGTGTTATGTGGCGGATCCTAGCGCCAGGCAGGCTGCTCACCGTGACCTTCTCCTTGTTCAGCCTGGTGAGCGGGACGTCAGTGTGCCTGACTATAGTCACCCATTACAAGTGTATCAGGTGTGTTGTTTAGCCTTAAAGGCTGTGACTGTTCGGCACACTGGCTTTGTGAGATGTGTTGCACGTGTTTTGTTTTGGGGTAGCTGTTGCTTGGGTGTCTGCTTTGGAGGTCTCTGCTGCTTAGGCAGATCTTTATTTAGAGCCTCCAAGTTTGTTTTTGTGTGATTATGTGTTTGGTTTGCTGTCGTGGTAGGTCTATGTGAGACTGGAATTGTAGCGAGTGTGGTTTCCTTCTCCTCCTGACTGGTTATGCCAGTACTGAGTTGAGAGAGCTTAGCCTCCAGTTTGGCTATATGGTTGCATCTCTCGCATGTGTTGGAATTTGTTGGGAGGAGGAGAGGGTTGTCTGTGTACATGAGGCAGTTGTAACATTGCCTCAAGATTCCCATATTCACCAGCTGGACCGGAGAGGAGATTGACAACTGACCTTTGGACATGCTAGAATAATATTGGGAATTCCTTTATAATTGAAAACAAGGGCCAATGGGGAGCGAGGGTGTAGTACTTTTAATTTTTAGTGCTGACTTATAATTGCTTTAGTGAGCAAAGTGCCAGGTAACAAGTGCAATGCGTTACAGGTAACTTAAATGCAAAAATGACAAACAGTAACTTTCTTTCGAGCGAAGCAAGGAAATAAGTACAGTAAGCAATGCAGATATCACTAGGGATCCACAGAAGCGCTGAGAAGCCGCATTTTAGGTGGAATTGGCGTTCCAGGGAAATAAACAAGCATACAAACAAAGCTAGATTCAGCAGGCCTGGATCTAGTCTATGCTACAGCAAACAAGGTGTACCAATTTCAGTAAGATACATTTCAAATATTCAGGCACTATAAACCTTTAACCAGAAATTCCCAGCTCAGAAGGGCAGAGTCCAGCCTCTCCTCCCACAAGAGTGCAGACCACGAACCTATGTGGAGCTTTTCTCCTCAGGACTCCACTGAAAATGGGCTACTGGCCCAGTTGGACTTATTCAACAAGACAAATAATAAATTTATATTAAAAAATGTGGTTTTATATTTAAATTCACTCATTTCATATGATCAGTCTTGACCATAGGAAGTGTATGATAGGATGTGTTTAAGATTGGAGGGCGAAAGTTTTTAGTTTATGGATATTTGTATTGTGGACCAGGGAGCAGGTTGATTTTGTTATGCGACTTTTTTGTTGTTGTGCATTTAAACTATTTTATTATGTTTTATCAAGTATTTATCTAATGAAGTCTAATTCAGCCGAAAGCACTTATCCTTGATATTTTATTAGTATTTAGTAATAAAATACATCGGTTGTGGTGACTTTGGAGCTGCTGTTTTGTCTTAACGTCATTTTCGTTTTTTTAGTCAACTCATAGTTATGTTTTAGATAGAAGCTAAGCCAAAAACTAAACTGTCCACCATTCAAACCTTGAACACAACCTATATTTGACTGTCTTAAACCTGTATTATGCACAGATTTAACAAACTTTTATCTAAACGCAGATATGTGGAGCTTTATATATAACAATACAAAGTAATTGCCTTAGAAGTAAAGAAAGATACTGACAACAATTTATTTTACTGTTAAGCTTCAGCCTGTCTAGAATGTATTATGTGAAGTCTTAAATATTGTTGTAAAAAGCGTAATAAATCTGTTTATGTACTTAAAGGTCTAAATGTGTAGTTTTACATTTGTAATGAAAGTTTAAATGTGTAGTTTTACGTTTGTAATGAAAGTATAAATGTGAAGCTTTTCTCCCTCCGGGCCTCCACTTTGAAAACTGGTTATGTGACCCAGCCAGACTCTGCCTGTAAACAAATTTCAAATATAAATAAATACATGTAGCATTAGAAGCGATTTGTTTTATTTCTTTATTACTTTTAAATTTACATGCTTACTATTTGTTTACCAGGTTAGAGCCACTGATCCAGGTGGACTGTTTTCAGGCTCGGCCTGTGATTTATTGTGATAGCAGTTTACAGCACATCTGAGTACAAATAGTGTTCAACATACAAAAACATAACAGAAGGATTTCCTCAACATGGATATAAGTTATGTAGTAGTAGTGTCGCACAAGATATTTGGCTAAACTACACATTTCTGATAAATACTTCCAAAACCTTGATCTGGATTTTCTTCTGTGCTTTCATGTTATTTGGTGACTGTTAAGAAAAGCTGTTTCAATCCAATTATAGTAGATAATCTATGATGATACTTTACTTTCATAGGTAGGTTTGGGGAGGGGGGTGTAGTGAGAAGCCAGAAATGGAGGATGTGCACCTAACACCTTGGTGGATTTAAAAAGGGAAAGGGGAGACTTCCTTGGTTGTAAAGGGAATAACTTGAGGCAGTGGGAATTTTCATGTTAAGAAAAATGTATGTATCTGCACTTGGAGTATAGAGACTGTAAAGAAAATTAACAGGAAGAATCTGGCAACCATGAGCCTTTAAAGGGGCCCAGGTACTGGAAGGTGAGCAATGTTGTAAGTCCTAAGTCTTGCTAGAAGTCCCGAGTCTTGCAGAGGTATGTTCAGGCAGCACATGTTCAGTGTTGAGATTATCTCTGATGTTCAGTTTGTGCTGAGATTCCTATTAAAGGCTAGTCTAAGCGGTACATTGTCTATGTATGCAGCTGTTGGCTGAATGTGTTGCTGCAGTATGTTTGAAGGCACTGTTATGGCTGTGCATAAACAAGTGTCTGCTTCAAAGCTAACAAAACTGGTGAGTTGATATGCTCTTTCTTTCACTGACATATTTTTAGATTTGGAGTATTTAGCCTAGTATACACCTATGAACCTAATGACTACTAGGGCCGTTGCGTTTGGGAGAATTTGTGCCAATCCCTGTTTTGTTGACTGAGTAATTGGATTGATCCATTTGACTAGTGTTTGCAGTATTTCTAGTATGCTTCCTTTGGATTTCAGGAGGTAGTCTTTACCCACTCTTTGAATCATTCTCATAGGGAAGGCCTGTCTGATACAATGACTGTACATTTTTTGTCTCCTCCCTCCCCGATTGCTGTATTGTCTTTACCCAATTGACCTATTTGTTCTGTTAAGGGTGGGAACCAGGCATCCCCAGGGTAGGTAGAGTACGATGACCCATTTGTTCTTGCCTGGGTTGCCTTATTAGCCTGTCTGCACCCTCCCATGATGTGTGTAGTAGCAAGGAGCAGGCAAGCTTAACCAGTCCAGTGGAGCAGCCTACCATCCCCTGTGGAATATTGTCATTCCCTTGTGGCAGTCCACTGAGCTCTGCTGTTAACCACAGGGTATGTAGCCCTGCATGCTGTCACAGCTTATGCAAATGCCCAGAGGCAGTACATTTTCAAAGGCTCATGTTCCACAGGTGCAAAACCTAGTGCTCCTGTTAGAGTTTACCAAAGTGACGAGCCAAGCCCCCCCCCCCCCAGATGAGCAAGCTGACATCAGTGGCTGGTCTCTCCCATCTTTTTCTGCTGATTCCTGTAGGTGCCCAAGCTCCTAGTCAAACTCTGGGCACCTGCATTGTACTCTGGGCTTTATCCTTCTGTACCACAGACCTGGCTTAAATGTGGATCTTTAAAGAACAGGAAATTTAGGATGCTGCCTTTAGAGAGGAGATGAAAGGGGGAGGATGGTTTTGACATCTGCAAGTACAGATTTTATTTTGGACATAATAAAAGTTTTGAGAAAATGTAAATGGTCCGCGGAACCTTAGGACCTGTGCAATGAATCCTGAACTGGGAAGTGAAATCGTAATGTTTGCATTGAGGTGTATTGTATGTTTTGAGTAGAATTCCTGTAGGGATGATGGAAAGGAAAAAGCAAGCCACAATTTTGAGACTGGCTTGAAGTGAGCATAACATTTTTTGAATACTGAAATAAGGAGGGGAAACAGTTGAGATGGAAGGAGGTGAAATGTGAACAGACCATGTTAAGATGGGTTTGACTATATCTTTTAATGTGTGAATTGTCTCAAATGTCCACCACCTCAGTATTTTTCTGAAGTCCCTCCATCACATTTTACAGTCTATTTTTTTGCTTTGAATGTTGTATTGGCCTGATGTTATTGCTTTAGGCCCTGAACTGTTGTAATTGTAGCTTCTGTCTGGTCCATTGTCTTTCTTTCTCTTAGGTTCATAGATCAGTACTAAGCTAACTGCCCTTGCGAGCCATTTTAAGCCTAGCCAAATATCCCTTGTGAGACTCAAACCCTGCACCTTGTGCTTGCAAGGCAAGCACCTTAACCATTAGGCCACCCTCCCAACCCATGCAGTTACCTTTCATGCAGTTTCGTGTTTAATATTATTGGCTACTGTTTTCTGCATCTCATTTAAGTCAAATTTCAGGCAGGTGTTTGATATTCTGCGTCTCGTTACTGTAACCATTAGAATTGTTTGATTGAATGAGAGAACTTAAGATGGTTGGAGAAAGCTCTTCATGTGAATATTTCCTTTTTCTGTGAGGAATTGCAACTGTGTAGTTGGTACAAGTTGAGGGGTACAAGGGATCTTGCCCACTGCAATTTTATTTTAAAGAATAGCAATGTACTGTTCTCCTCCTGCATTTTCATTCAAAAAGAATTTTTGAAAAGTAGTTCTAGGACTCGCAGTAACTTTTTCTCAGAATTACAGTCCAAATTTCATTATGATTCCAATGTCTAGATATCTCGCGCACCATCAGAAAATGCACCAGATCAAAAATGAAACGTGCATGACCAAAGGTTGCAGACACACAGTAAAGCTTAGTAAATGTTTGTTGCTCAAAAAAAAAAAAAAAATACTACTGTCTTAAACTGTTTTGGGGGGTTCACAGTATTTTTAAAATGTTTTAAATAACTTGACTCATTCAATAAACAAATAGGAAAATAAAGATGTTAATTAAAAAAAAAATGTGGCCTTTTAAAATTCCTCAAATTAATTCTGAAGCATTTAAAAAAATGAGCTGTTCTACCTGCGTGGCAATTGCTGTTAAACGAGCTGCTTACTGTAGCCCCAGTGTGTGCAGGGTTTGATACCTTCCCACACCTCTCTGCCTACTGTGTGGTTATAAGCAACTCACTTAATCAGTGACTTCTGGTTCCCCCTGAAAAGGGTCAGTTGTAACTGACAACTGGGGCTTACCTTGTTAAATTTCAAAACCAAAACTATGCCATCCTTGCCCAAGGTTTAGTCCTACATGATACAGAGTTAAATCTGAAAATATATCGTGCTTCAGTTCTGTAAAACTGACATCTTTCTTCGCATATTTCTCACCCATCTGGATTTTCGGCTCATATTTTTGGTCTGCTCCTCATAAAATTTGTGGTTTTCTGGCAAATCGCATCACTTATGTCCCTATTATGGGGCCTTTGTTCCCTCCATTTTGTTGGTCTTTGTCCAGATTTCTTGCACTAAGAGGTTGAGAGGTATGGCAACTTGGGAGCACTATGCATACAAGTTAAGCACGCTCATTTCAGACTTGAGACCTTGCCTAACGTGTACTGCTATAGAAAAGTCTAACTTTGGTGTTTTATCATCTTTTAAGAATGAATGAAATTTTTACATTGTAGTAGTTTTTCTCTCCCACTGCCCCCCCCCCCCCCCTCAGCTTTTATTGGAACAATTGCAAAATAATCCAAAAAACACATTATTCAGAATGACTAAAAAAGTTAAAAAGTATAACTTTCTCATTAATCACAACTTTATGATTTTTGCCTGTTTACAAATAAATCTAGTATAGCTAAAGATGCCTTTACTGCTGATCATTTCTTTTGCAGACTAATCTAGAACGAAAGTTTCCCCAAGTTCAAAAATTTTTCTGTAAGTAATAATCTTTTAGGAAGAATTTTAGTCCTGTGTGTTCTAATAAAACTGGTCTATATTATAACCTCTAACAATTAAAAGAGCGAATGCTCTTTAATCAACCCCTTAAAATCGAAAGTACTTAATCCTGAACATGCATAACAACTACCCCTCCTGGGAACAAAATCACTGGGCCATTTTTGGGACTTTGCCATTTCCTCCACTGTGGTGCGATCTCAGAGGAGTTATATTTAAGTGGGGGGGGGGTGTGTGTGCAAAAAATTGGATTAATTAGTCTTAATTGAATCCACTATTTAAGGTTACAATGGTTTGAGGAGTTTTGCATACATCTGATTAAGTTCAAATGTGGACGAAAATGAGGTGAAAAAGTCAAGGCGTTTGTGTGTATTTGAATGTGAGGATAGTTTCTGGACTGTTTTACTGTGGATTATTAAAGGATTTGATCAACACCTTCGGTGCTAACTTCTGGTTCTTGCCGTTGCAAGTGCTTTTGTTTTGAATTATTGGTAACTGTTAGGCACTTGGTCTCAATTTTGTGTTTTCTAATTGTTTGAAATTGCATTTCTGTACTTGACTGTACTTGCGTAGGTAACTGTATAATATACAGTAATACAGCCTTGCTTTAATTGATACGTTGTACAGTTACAAGTAGGTTACTCTTCATTTTTGATTGCAGACTGTTAATGATATTTAGGTCTATATCATTTAATTTATGTAAAATCGTTAAGCTCGCACTGAATTGTACTGTAGACAAGCTGGTTGCGTCGGGATGTACATTTATTTATTTCACCTTGTGTTAGGATCCTAGTGATGAGAAATGGTGGATACCACTTGACGGAGGTTGTGTTTGGAGTTTGGTCGATATCTGGAACAACAAGTAAACAAAGTTTCTTTGTACCACCTCATACCATGAGCGTCACTCAACTGCTGCATTGAAAACTAATCTGCAGCTATGGAAGAAAGGCTTCCCTGAACTGTCTTGTTTGACAGTAAAGAAACTTGATCAGAAATGATGCTTTAGCAGGGTCTCTGTACAGATTGGCCATATTGTTAAGGTGGCTGACGAGCATTCCATTTTTTGTATAAGCTACCATAACAAGTGCTTTAAAGATATCCGTATAATGAAGTAATAACCTGAAATAGTGGCAAACAGGTGGAGTACTTTGAAGAAATGCAATTCTTTGTAGTTTATTGAAGTGCACATAATGTCACCATTCAAAGATGCTCAATCGACTTACACTACATTGGCAAAACTATAGAAAAGTGTACTCTGAATAATTGACTTGTAATGGGACACCCTCTGACACACACACACCCATATACCCCTAGGGTTGTACGAGCTATCCGTTAGAATAAAGTACCAGGTGTTTGGCCTCCACACAGCAGGTGTTTGGCCTCCACACAGCATGGATGAGAGAGTCTCTTCCATTTAGTTTTTTAGTTTGCAATATGTTTTAAGTGGTTTGGATTTTTAATGTTTAGTCATTTTTGGTCCGTTGTGTTTCAACTATTTCTGATCTTTAATATTGTGAATGGGATGCACATTTAACACAGTCTTTCAGGAAACAAATTCCAAAACACTTCCAGGGCACTGCTAAAGTTACTTAGAAAGTGGTGTGCAGTGAAGTCATCACAGGTAACCTGCCAGCCTTTGTGCTTTCAGGCAGGATGATGCGGAAATTATAAAGTATGGTGAAGGATAGTTTTTGGAGGCTGAATCTAAAATCTGAACCTAAAATCTGAACATATTCAAAGGTTGTCAACCTGAGTCCATCCACAACCCTTTTTGAAATTTTTTGCATGTGGGGTTAGGGTGTCACTTCCAACACTGAC
Organism: Protopterus annectens; assembly: GCF_019279795.1. Classification (NCBI taxonomy): domain Eukaryota; kingdom Metazoa; phylum Chordata; order Ceratodontiformes; family Protopteridae; genus Protopterus; species Protopterus annectens. Next base: position 780,016,079 of record NC_056733.1, on the reverse strand, counting down.
AATTCTTTAGAGCCAGTATTCACACAACCAGTTGGCTAGCCTTGCCATAGCTGTTCTTCATACCACTTAGTGTACACTCACACCTGCAGACAATTTAGTGTTCAGTCTACCTATTGCATATCTTTGGAATGTGGGAGGAAGCTGGAGCACCCACAGAAAACCCACACAGAGGATGTACAGACTCCTTGAGAAGGCACACTAGTAGAGAACTGAACCAGAGAGCCTCTTGCCATTAAACATTAATGCTACCCCCTGCACCACTGTGACCCCCAACTCCCCCAGTCATTATGGATATGCACTGATTTCCAGTTCAGCAGGAATACAGACAAATTATCTTCAGTTTCTGTTTTTGTGGCAGAAAAAAAATATGGGCATTAGAATGTTGAAATGTTTTTTTTTCCTAGCATTTCCAAGAATGAGTTTCATAGAATTGCCATCTTTGCAGACTTAGTATGGTGAAATGTGTTTATTATTCAGGACTTTGGTATTCCCTGAAATTTACATCTCTCATCTCTATACATTTTTAAAGCAAAAGAGCATCTCAGATATGCCACGTTGAAAATGTATGCAGATGCAAGATTATACTGAGTTTTGCAACATTAACCCCCCCCTAAAAAAAATTTTAAAAAGTACTTATTAGGGCTCCATACTTCGCAAGAGATCAGAATGGCCTCCATTTCTCCCCCCCATTCAGATGTTATATTTTCGAAAGAAGTTTGATTCAAGCCCCATTCTGAAGGCTAGATACATTTTTTTTGTAGTTTCTCCTTAGTGCCCATAATTTTAAATGTTGAGACTGTTTTGCTGAAGTCTGTAAACTGCTGTGAATCTTGTAGCAGCTAAAATTTAACTAGTTTGTTGGAGAAATCTATATCAGAGTAACAGGGATTAATATTAGTGCAGAGTTACATTGGCAAACCAGAATGTGCTTTTCATTTTTGGCATCTAAATTGAATTTGTCTAAATGTTAAAAAAAAAAAAAAAAAAAAAAAAAAAAATTTGCTTTTTCTCCTTGCCAACAGTCTTAAATAACAGCTAATCAATAAACAGACCTTGGTAGACTTGCCTAGTAACATCAACATTTAGGGGTGCTAGAAGGGTCTGTAAATTGCTTAGGAGCTACAGCTTTGAGAATTTACAGGTTGTCCCAAATTTGTCACTGCGTCATGAAACCCAAGTATGTTGTAAAATCACTTGTAATTCATATAAAATGCTTGGTTCTGTATTTGCTTTGTTCTGCATTTATGAGGAGTTCTTTGATAATGTAATCAGTGAAGTGTGTATTACGCACAATCGCGGTGAAGTGTGTTATGCACTCTTAGAATCATTGGCATTGTGTTTTACCCAAGTTACATGCTTTATGCTTTTGGCACTTTATGCTGTATCTTGTAGTTAAACGGCATTGATCATAAAAACCCCTTGCGTGGTAACAGCACTGTATGTTTTAACTTATGTTTTTCCCAGGCCTTTAACGTGGCCACCAAAAAGTGGAATTTGTGGCAGTAATAGCAGTGACAAGCAGTAGCGTAGATCCCTTTAGAACCTAATAAATACTTCAGTTAAATACAGACACCACAATGTCGCTAAACACCTGAAATAGCAAGTCACTCTGAGAATTCTTCCGCCATCTGTGCTCACAAATACGAGTGCTAATGCACAGCAATTTTACCTGTCTGTTGCACCAAATAAGTGAAAATTTGGCAACACATTAACAACTCACCTTAGTGACCCAAACCATACCTGTAAACCTCTTGATGCAAGAAATCTGGACAAAGCACAACAAAATGGGGGGGATAAAGGCCTGGACATATTGTAAATATTGCTGTTATAAACTTAAAGTTGCTAGAGTAACAGGGTTTGTTTTAACATGGATTTTTCTGAAGAATTTGAAGTCTGAAACACAAGTGAATGTCATTTAGTGACTTCAGTCCTCTGATAGTCCCAGTGATTTGCAAGAAAATCTCAAATTTTTATGAGCAGACTAAAAATATGAGCCAAAAATGTGGACAGTTGAGATGTATGAGAACATTAACTTGTGATGTGTACTGGAATATTAAATACTGCTGTAGATATATGCTAAAAGGTGTCAAAGTAGAGTTTCCAGTTTCACAAGTTGCATCTTAGAAAATGCTTAAAATTTGCTCCAGCATATGCAAGGCCATGGTCTTCCGACTTTCAAGTTCCATTTTGAACCATTCAAAAAAAGTTTTAATCTGCATCAGAAACTGATCTAGGTATACAAGTGCAGCAGGAAGTAATTCCTTCTATGTGAAATACAGCTGCTTGGATGTTCATCGTGCATACAGCTGCAGTCTTTACAGATGGGTTCTCCTGCCGTCAGGCGGGTCCTCGGTCAGCCGAATTCCAAAGTCTAGGTCCAGCGTCGGTTGTTGTCGCCTTCTTCCCTGACATCAGTGCGACAGGGGTATACAAGACACAGCCGACGCCATTTTCTTCAGTCTTTTTTGCCATGCGGTGCCCGAAGCAGAAGCAGTTCGCAAGTGCCGGTCAGCCAGCTCCTGAAATTATGAAAATTTGGAAACCAAAGTCTTCTTTAAAGCTAAGTACCCCGTTGGGGAAACGTTTCTTGCCTCAGACCGATGTCAGACAAAGTTAACAATTGTATTTCTTGTGGGAAGCAAATACCGCATAAGGATTTCCATTCCCTCTGTATTCCTTGTTTAGGCCCAGACCACGACGTCTCGGGCTGTCGCTTTTGTGCTACCTTTAACAAACGCACTATTAAGCGTCGGGCGGAGTTCGCCCAGCACTTTTTGGTAAAGCTTTTGACTATAAAATGTCGTCGGAGACTCCGACTACCGTTTTGTCCAAAAAACGCAAGGACAAAGACAGACACACGAGGCCCGCAGTCTCCACTGACACCACGCCAAAACCGGCTACACGTGGTCTGGTTCTCAGTGAGGCGCCTATGCAGTCCCTGACTACCGACAACACTTCTCTGGCGGTGTCCTCTGTAACCGAGACCGCAGGCTCCTCGGCCCACACCCTGACTACAGCTACTGAAGCCACTGTGAGTGTTGAGCCTCTTAATGTGGATAGGTCTACTTCTACCCATGGTGTCTTAAGACCTTCTTCTTCCTTTTCCATCAAGGCCTTTACTAAGTCTAAATCAGCCATGCACTCCCAGAGGCCTGTTGCACAGGGCCCATCACCAGCCCCCATGCCTAAAAAACAGATGCTCAAAATGGCTGAGGATTTAATTACTCTTATCAGGGGTTCCCAACCCCCACCAGACAAGAGACCCAGAGTGGAGGAAGAATCTCCCTCTTCTGACCAGGGCTCCATTATTTCAGAATATTCTGATGAAGAGGAGCATTCGTACTCCCCTTTTGAAGATTCTGATGCAGAACAGTCCATTCCTTCTGTATCCCCCCCCAGAGGATTTCTCATTTGGGGAAACCTTGCATACCTTGAGGGAACACTTCCATTGGGAAGGCCAGGATTTTTCAGATTCCAAGAAAAGGCTTAGGGAATTTCTTCTGCTACCTCAGCACAGACCCCTGGCAATACCTCCTGTCTTGGACATACTTGATGATGTTTATTCGGAGGCCTGCCTTAATCCGGATTCCCTGCCTCCAGCCGCAGTCAAGCCTGATAGGTACTACAGAGTTCCTAACTCACACCAATTCCTTTACAAAAGCCATAATGCTGACCCAGAAACCATTTCTCAGGGCCCCAAGGGAATGAAGGCCTCTACTGCTAAGAATCCATTACCTTCCGAAAGATAGTCTAGATCCTTAGAAAGGTGGGGAAAAAAGGTAAATACCTCGGCCACCCTAGCCATGAGGGCCTTAAATTGTCAGTTCCATATGCTTAAATATCAGCAATTCCTGTTATCACAATTGAATAAAATGTCACAACCTGAACAACCAGATCTGAAGGAGTTACAGGATATGATGCATAGTGCAGAACAAGTGGGTAAGCACACCTTACAATGTGGTTATGATGCTCTAGAGGCCTCAAGTAGAGCTGCAGTCACATGATCAGTCATTCGTAGGCATGCCTGGCTTAGGGAACAAACCTTGCCTGATCATGCCAAAGCTAAATTACTAGATGCTCCTTTACAAAAGGATGTATTATTTGGTACTAATGCTGAGGAAATACTAAGGAAAATGGAAGAAAAAGCTAAATCTATGCAAACTGTTAAGGCTTTTCTACAGGTACAACCACCACATTTTAGTAGAAATTGGCCTTCAAAAAACTGGTCCTTTCCAGCCACGGACAAGCCCCAAAGAGGTAGATACAGACGCACAATGGCAATCTTCAGCATCAAGAGGTGGCGAAGACGGTGCACAGCAATACAGAAAACAAACCCAATGACTTTCCCCTTTGCATGCCAAGCAAGGCTCAAGTGGCAGCACCCCTTTGCATGCCAAGCAAGGCTCAAGTGGCAGCATCCTTGGGAGGAAAGCTGACATTATTTTCAAAAAATTGGCATATTGTCACAAAAGACAAATGGATCCTGGACATTATAAACAGAGGCTACAGATTTCATTTTCACACTCTTCCAAAAATGAGAGCCATGCCAAACCTGCCACACAACCAAAGGGCAGAGGCTCAAATACAGATTTCAAAGCTCATGGACATGAAAGCTATTCAAGAGGTACCTACTCACGAACAAGGTCAAGGTTTTTATTCCAGACTATTCCTGGTACCAAGGAAGGGAACCGATTGGAGACCCATTTTGGATTTATCCATCCTAAACACATTTCTACTCGTACCAAAATTCAAGATGCTCACCTTACAGCAGCTTCTTCCCATGCTGGGCAAGGGGTCTTGGCTGGTAACATTGGACCTCAAGGAGGCATACCTGCATGTCCCAATCAGACAAAGCTGCAGAAGATGCCTCAGACTTCTTGCAGGTTCAATCCACTATCAATTCTCTGCATTGCCCTTTGGCTTATCTACTGCACCCAGAGTATTCACGAAATGCCTGGCATCAGTAATTGCCTACTGCAGACTTCAAGGGATACAACTATACCCTTATTTGGATGACTGCCTGAACCAAGCGGACAGCAAACATACTTCTGGAACATCTGGCTTATGTAACACAGTTATTGAATTCTCTGGGATACACAGTCAACAAAGAGAAATCTAGGCTAACACCTTATCTCAGAAAATAATTTTCCTGGGTGCCAACTTGGACACAAGCACCCAGCTGGCCCATCTTACGCCAGAAAAACAGGGGCAACTAACTCAGTACTTCAAGATACTAGCAAATTGTACCAGGCTAACTGCAAGGAAAATCCTGCAGGCTCTGGGATTCATGGCATCTTGCATTCTTCTAATCCCATGTGCAAAGTTGCATATGAGGAAACTTCAATGGTACCTAAAAAAACTATGGTCTCAACACAGCCACAGTTTGGAAACAATAATGCCACTAATTCCATGTTTGCAAAAGGAATTTCTATGGTGGGCTTAAGCATGCCAAACAAACGCAGGTCTACCATTCTGCAAACCTCAAGCAAATCAGGTCATCACAACAGACACCTCAGACTATGCCTGGGGGGGCACACATGACAGACAGGTGCATTCAGGGCAAATGGTCCCAAAAGGAAAAGCACCTTCACATCAATCAAAAGGAAATGCTAGCAGTGATAAATGCAATTACAGCTTTCAGGTACCGCCTGTATCCAGGGCAATTATTAATAAGAACAGACAACACCACAGTAATGTGGTACATAAACAAGGGGGAACACATTCATACCCCCCTGTGCAGGCTGGCCATGTCACTTTGGAACAGGGCTCTGGAATGGCAAATCGAGCTTCAAGCACAGTACGTGCCGGGTATGGAAAACACGCTGGCAGACAATCTAAGCAGAAATATGACAGACCCTCACGAATGGAAGTTGCATCCTCAAGTGTTTACAAAGATAATCCAAGCCTGGGGAAGGCCAGACATCTCTTTGCCTCCCACAAAAATCATCAATTGACAAAATTCTGCACAAGGACATTTCATCCAAAGGCCTGGAGAGTGGACGCCCTTTCTTTCAGTTGGGCAGCACGGACAGTTTACGCCTTCCCACCTCTTCCTCTACTGCCCAAGGTGCTTTTGAAAGCAAGAGCAGACAGACCAAAGATGATACTGATTGCTCCAGACTGGCCAAGACAACACTGGTACCCACTCCTGAGGAGCCTAACACATTCTCCTCCCTGGACCCTACCTCTAATGCCTCTTCTTCTGACTCAGCACAGCTACAAAACTCTTCAGTCAGCTGAAAACACTCAATCTGACTGCATGGAAAATTAAACACTACAACAGACCCTACTCTCCAAGGAGGTACAGGATGTCATTTTGGAAGCCAGAAGGCCATCTACTAGAAAAGCTTACTCTGCAAAATGGAAACTGTTTTGAACTTGGAATGAGAAAAAGGATCAGGATCCTAGAAAACTGAATTTACCTCAAATATTACAGTATCTAACTGAGCTGCTGAACAGTGAACTTTCATTCTCCTCCATCAAAATCCATGCCTCAGCCATTTCAGCAGAATACAACACTGATCCACCCTTATTCTGTCATCCACTCTTAAGACAGTTCATAAGAGGGTCTAAGAATATAAGACCTCCAAGGAAACAACCAATCCCAGCCTGGGATCTTAATTACATTCTAGAAAAATTAACATTGCCTCCCTTTGAACCAGCTGTCTCAACAGATTTGCAATATTTGTCCTGGAAAACAGCTTTCCTTCTGGCTATTACCTCAGCACATAGGGTCTCGGAATTACAAGCCCTCATGGCTGTGCAGTCCTTTCTCATCTTCCATCAGGACAGGGTTTCCCTACGAACCAACCCGTCATTTATGCCTAAGGTATTATCCAGGGTAGCTTTAAATCAGGCCATATACCTACCTACCTTTTACCCCAATCCTCAAAACAAAGGGGAAAGGCTGCTACATTCCTTAGACATCCATAGACAGCTGCGTTACTATTTGGACAGGACAAAGCCGTTCAGGAAATCAGAACAACTCTTTGTGTCCTATGCTGTAGGAGCTCAAGGAAAGCCAATCTCCAAAAAGACAATTTCAAAATGGATAGGCCACTGCATACATTTTTGTTACTCCTTTCATGGTAAAACTGTGCCTGCAGGCATCAGACCCCAGTCCACGAGGGCCACAGCTACCTCTGCAGCCTTCCTCAAAGGAGTTCCTACGAAAGATATTTTGGAGGCAGCCACCTTCACTAAACACTACCACCTACCTTTATACTCCAAAACAAGAGCAGACTTTGCCACTGCTGTGTTGCAGGGCATTCTGTGTCCTCCTAATTCCACCTAGTGCCTACCACCCTGTGCGTAGCTTTGGGATTCTACCCATCTGTAAAGACTGCAGCTGTATGCACGATGAACATAGTACAATTTTATACCTACCATAAATGTAGATGTTAGAGTGCTAATACAGCTGCAGTCCAGGTTTCCCTCCCTCCTTCCCATCTTGGTACAGGCCTAGAGGCTAACTGATCCTCATAAAACCTGTTTGGGTTATCCTTCTATGGTGTATTTGCTTGCAACTACTGAATTTTGATTATATTGCATTGCATGACTATACATAGATATATAAATTATGTATTGCCTTCCTTCTGGGGGCACCTGACATCTGGGGCAAGAAAGACTGAAGAAAATGGCATCGGCTGTGTCTTGTATACCCCTGTCGCACTGACGTCAGGGAAGAAGGCAACAACTGACGCCGGACCTAGACTTTGGAATTCGGCCGACCAAGGACCCGCCTGACGGCAGGAGAACCCATCTGTAAAGGCTGCAGCTGTATTAGCACTCTAACATCTACATTTATGGTAGGTACAAAACTGTACTTTTTGCTTTGTCAATGGTATACGACTTTAAGGTGTCTCACTGCTCCAGTTTCTCACTGGTGTACGGCTTTAAGGTGTCTCACTGCTCCAGTTTCTGTGATAATTGTATGCATCAGTGTTAAACTTGAAAAGATAACTAGTTTAAACAAGTTGAAACTTAATGTAGATTACTTTGAACAATAAGATGCTACATACTTTGAATTTGTAAATATTAAATAGATTAACCGCTGAGTTACAAACCTAGTCTGCTTGTAGACCTGTTTTGAGTCTGTTATTAGGGAAACTCTTAACCAATCGGCTTGTGTTGGATTGTTAAGGGGAATACTGAACTAACCAGTGAGAGCTATCGGTCTGTGGCTTAAAAGAAAAAAAATCTACACTACTGCTTTCCCCCCTACAAATGCAGAAAATTCTTGGCTGGGATGCCTTCTGTGTGTAGTCTGCCTGTTCTCCTTGCAGTCACGTGGGTTTCCTCTGGGTGCTTTGGTTTTCCTCCCACATCCCAAAGACATGCTGCAGGTGGATTGGGCACTTGAAATTGGCCGCAAGTGTGTGTGTGCTTGTGTGACTTCTGTGGAAGGTTGGGCACTGGGTTGGCAACTTGACACAGTAAAATTCCACTTCCAATCGTTCTGCGGACCTTTGTTCCGCTTTGACAACCCCTAACAGGAAAAGCCGAAAGGAGGAGATAAGCAGAAAGATTTTGGACCCAGTGTTGTTCACAAGTGCCCTATTTACTCCTTTTATTTTTTTTATTGGTTGTCTGGATTTCTTGGCTGAGTTTTGATTTTAGTGAACTGGGTGTGTCATGTATCCCATATTTCTGGTGGGAGTACAGTAAATGTAGGCGACGTTGGAACTAGAAATAGTAATGTCAGTCTTCCAGTTTCAGTGGATTGTTTTAGTACATAGAAATGTTCATACTCTTGGATTTTAGCTTACTCCAGTATGGGCACCGCAGTGGTGCAGCAGAAGTGTTGTAAGTGTTGTCACCTCACAGCAAGAGGTTCTCCAGTTCATTTCTCAGCTGGGGTGCCTTCTTTGTGTAGTCTGCATGTCCTCCCTGCATTTGTGTGTTTTCTCCAGGTACTCCGGTTTCCTCCCACGTCACAGACATGTGTCTGGAGCGTTTCTCCCTGGCATCCACTGAAAATTGGTTAGTTCCAATTCAAGACTTTCCCAGTTAACAAATGTTAAATAAAATTTGTCATATGTCCTATAGTTTTTATCTCCTTCAGGATGATTTTCTCATACCATACTTAGAACAGTACAGTGTAGGTCTGACTCTCAGATGTGTTTGGATAATCTGTTGTCCTCTCCTTTATTTGAGAACATTGGGGAGGGGTTACAGCCTACAGTACATCCACCAGATTTTCTGCATTGGTCCACCTCTGTCAGCATAGAAAAGCTTGGATTGCTAAAGTAGGGGAGAGAACTGCCATTTGGCATTCCTATACTTTTGTTGAGGCATGTGTAGTTGCTGGGTCTGTATGTCGAATTTTGAATATCCTGGATGGCTTGCTTTTTTCCCTAGTGTAGTGTGACCATGGAGTTGGTATATGTGAATTGAGGGAGGGGTGTGTGTTGTCAGGTTTATACTTGAATATGGAGAAAAAAAGTAATCTGAATTCTTGTGACTTGAGTCAGAGTATGGAAACCTTGCTATGCTCACAACTCGGAAACTGGTCGACCTTTTACTGGATTATTCTGTTGGTATACAACAAGATAGATTGTGCCCCTCTGCAGGATGTAGAAAACTGCTTTACAGAAACTATAACTGGCACAATGGTGATGCAGCATATTATCACACACCAAACCGGTTTTGAAGTTTCCAGCAGAAGTGTTCCATGTGTTGTATTAAGAAAACAAAATAAGTTAGAAAAATGCTATAACACAGCCAGATTCACTGCAAATATGCCACACAGTGCTCACTGTACTACAAAAACTAGGATGGTTAAAAATCCAGAACACTAAAATACTAAATGTTCATAATAAAGTAAACCAGTCCAAGTACTTGTCAATTAACAAAAGTCAAATAATTACTATAAAATCCCTAAATCACCATTTACTGCTTTCAGTCCACCTGACTCCCCCATGTTTGGGAGACTGCCTCCCAACTCACCCTCTTAAGTTTTACATTTTATATGTAAATACACACAGCAGTAGAGAAATGGCATCACCACCTATTCGCTTTCAGCAGTAAAGCCATTACAGTGTTGACAGTTGAAACAACCAGCATTCAACTCAAGCGCGCACTCCTCCATACATTACTCCTTTCCTTTGCACCTAAACAGCTGTCCACAAGTGACATTCTGCTTGGAGTAAATGTCAACACTCTGTCTGCTAAATGCTACCTGATGTCTATACATGTTTTTTCTCTTCTCCTGAGCTAATTCCTGTCCTTTGTCTCTGTTACTTGTAAGGTACAACTGCACACCATTTCCTACTACAAAATGTGACGACGTACTGCTTGTGTCAATCTACTGATTATTATTCTTTCTGCTTTTCCTGGTTAGGGGTCGACACAGTTGATCTGTCCACTCATGATCGGTAGTGGAGTTTTACGGTGTTGAGTTGCCAGCCCCAGCACTGAACCTTCCACAGAAGTTGTGTAATGTAATACCTCAAATGTGGTTAGTTTTATCTTTCATTTGTTTTGCGTATCCATTTTCTGTTTCTGGCAACTTTCTTCCAGGGCTCCCACTGAAAAGGGATTTGCACTCCAGCTGGGCTTTCCCTGTCAGCAAATTTAAACAAAACTTGTTTCCTGTTCCCCTTCTTAATGTTAGTGTACACCTGCAGAAGTATAAAACCATACTAAGATGTGAATTCTTGTCTTGCGTTTGCTAATTAAAGGGCTGATTTAGTTGCACAGTGTATTATATAGAAGTTGCTGCTAAACGATGTAGGATCTCCCTTCATGCTAAAACAAGTGTCAGCTATCCCAGATCTGAAATCTCTTCCCCTAATGTTTGTGTAAGGGTAGTGTAAAAACCATGGTGTTCCTAATGTATGCAATATTTTACATCCTGTTACTTCCAAATGAGCAGACTCTGGGGAGAACAATAACATTCATAAATTGCAATAAAATAGAGACTAATAAAAAAAATGGTGCAATGTGGAGACCGAGACGGTGATGTAAAGTGGCTGCAGCAGGATTGGAAACGTGTATAAAATGACATCATTCTTTCTAATGCTGTCTCTGGTATAGATGGCTTTCGGCTAGGTTGGCATTTTTCCCTGATGCTAAGTGGTGGTTCGTTTCTGTTTGCTCAGCACCGTGCAGAACTAGAAACTGATGTATAATGTCTAGGAAAGAGATGATTGCAACCGTAATAATCGAAGCTGGAAAAGTAATGCTGCAAAAGCAGCAGTAGAATATGAATCATTTATATTTTCAATATTTGAGAGGAAGCGGCCTCAAAAAGAGATTAAAAGGAGCAAAGAGGAGTAAAAGAATTGTGCCCCCTCCCGAAATAGTTATTTAAAAATGTAAAATCTTGCTTTTCACTAGTGTAATTCTCTTTTAAAACTGGCTGATGTGCAGTACACTGTTGGTACTTCAGGTCCTGTGGATTTGGGAAAGCTTTAACTTTTCATTCTAGAAACCTGCTGCCAGCCTTCTACATTTTTTTGATTTGCTTGGTTTCTCTGGGTTTCTGATCTTGCCAGTTCCTGCCCAGTTAAGAGTAATGGTTTAATTTTGACCTGCTTTATTCACATGCTGTGATGTTTCAGACCTGTAGGTTGTCACACTGATGCATCACGGTTCCTTTGTTGTGATAAAAAAGGCCATTATGCTTCAAGTCTCTGAGCTGTTATGCTACCCCCCCCCCCCCAAGGGATTGCAGCATACGTAAGCAATATTTGAAGGGTGTTCTCTGTACTCCAAAGATGATGCTGTGAGGAGGAGACAGAGTTCAGAAGTGGAAGTTTTTGAAATGGAGTGTCCTGCTGTGGCTGATTTCTTGCACACCTTTTTTTTACGGCACAATTCTTACTTGTATAAAGATCCACCATTTTTCCAACTCTGAAGTGAAGTAACTGCTGCAGCTCTAAGCACCATGTCTTCCTGCAGGAGGCCTGTGTACTCACTGTGATGTAATTAATGGCTTTTGTAACTTGGTATTTTATTATACACTAACTTGTTGCACAATATCTGATGTTCAAAACCTATAAATAAAATTAATTACAAGCAATGTATGTTTGTGTATGTAGCTACTTATCAACTGCTATCCAGTCCTGAACACCTGTAAAGTAGAGCCTTGGTATGCAACAATTTTCCATTTGCTGTGGGTGTAGGCCACACTCCTGCCTTGGCCCTGTCATTTTTGACATGTGCATTGCTAAACCAGTATGTTGTCTTTAGTAGAGGTTAAAAAGGGAAGGTAGAAAGTATTTGTGGGTGTTTCTTGATGGTTTATTTTATCTTCAAGCACTCCAAACCATATTCTTTACTGCACCACACTGACACATTATGGTATTAAAATATTCCGAAGTAGCTGTGAAAACCTGTTGTACTTTCATGGAGATTACCTAACTGCATACAAGTCACATGCAGTGTGGAATAAAATACATAAAATTAAAACATCTTGGTTATTTGTTTTGAATAAAATAAAACTTTATACTGTTAACCTAGAACACTTCCTCAGTCTTTCTAGTTGGGGGGAGTCTCTCTTCTTGCTTGTGTCCCTAGACGAAACTGCTTTTAATAATCTAGATATCTAGAAACCTAGGATAATTTGCCAAAATGCATAATAGCAACTCGTCACATTTGGTTTGACTAAATACTCAGTTGCTGGGTGAATATGCACTCTCTGAAGCAAAGTAACACCAAACTAGGTTTAGCCAAGCAAGTTTGACAGCTTTAGGCATGGTCTTCAGGTGTGAGGAAATTGTTAAACTGGGGTAAAAATGGGAAATGTATTTTCCACCAACAGTCGTGTTATCCTTTGTTTTATTTGATTTGACCAAGTCTAGTAAACAAATGGTCTAGGTAATCCATGCTGAACCTGAGTAAGCCATAATTCCTTTAACTTTCCAGTATATGAAGGTATGGTATAAACTACAACTGTTGTCAGTTTAGGCCAGCATCAGCTGTAGAGGGGAAAAGATGATGTGCTTTGTAGTTTTACCAGAGATGTACAACTTTTTCACCTTGTTTAGATCATAGGCCCCATGTGTAAGCTCTTTAACTGTTGTCCATTGAGACTGGCAATATTTTTTATATTTATGTTAGTTTTATAGGTTAACGTCTGTGTTTTCCAACTTCGATAGACCAGGCCACCACCTTGCAGGTACAATGTTTCCTGGACTATATGAACAAAAAATTCTGTGCCCCACTCAAACTAGAGTTCACAAGAGCCTATGCAGAATTGTTCACAAAAACTTTGTACAAACACACACATGGCTGCATAGAGGCTGCTTTACCTACCAGAAGCAAGCCCAAAACAAACTATGCTGGTAGAATCCTAATCTTAGTAGGGCTTGTAACAAAAGGAAAAAAGTCCATGGCCAAAGTCAGAAAGAGCAAGTCTCATAATAACAAGAGCTTGGTAATAAAGCTAAATATGAAACTAATAGGACTAATTAAATCCAACGAGGCCAATTACGAGGGCAAGATGTCTTCTCCAACGAAAGATACTGAGGCCTTCTGCATCTGTCTGAAACCTCAAAGATGACATGAAATAGTTTGCTAAACTGGTAGTAAATGGCACCACCTTCACTGAGCAGAGTAACATAGGGTATGTGCTGGTTGACAAATTCAGCTCAAACCTTACTCCCCAGTCCCCTTCACCCCTACTAACATAATCCGCCAACTATCAGCAAGGAGCAGGTCATAGCACTGCTCCCCAAGGCTATTAAACAGCGTCACTGGAGCCCAACAGTATCTCAGGATGCCTCTTAAATAGTCTGAAAACATGACCTATCAGGACCACTTCAGGTACTTTTCAGCTACAGCCTCATAACAGGTTATGTACCAAGTGAATGAAGGGCAGCAACAGTTATCTTCACAAGTGTGGACCATCAACCAGCCCCAGAAACTATAAACCCATTCGTCTGACTATCCTAATATGCAAAGCCGTGGAACAAATTATCATGGAAATGATCAGTAAAGACATTCTATGCTAAAACCAAACTGGGTTGCCAAAGGTCATGCCTACTTAACCTGGTAGACTTCTTTCAGAAGGTAACCAAGGCAATGGATGAAGGGAAAACTGCGTACCATCTGCCTAGATCTGGCTAAGGAATTCAACACAATACCCCACTTGGACAAACTCAATGAAGTAGGCATAAATCCCTACAAAACTCACTTGATTGCCAGCTGGCTCACAGATGGGATCCAAGAATTCAGGATTGGTGGCACCACCTCCACCAAGAGGCAGGTCACCAGTGGTCTATCACAGGGCTCCATGATGGTTCCACTCATGTTTAGCATATACTTTTCTCTGCGGTCAGGTCTAATGTCAAGGGCCTCTGACTCACCAAGTTTGCAGACCACTGCAAATTGGGAGCTATTATAAAATCCCCCATGACACTAACATCCTGCAAGAGGGTCTAACACAGACAAATGACTGATGCCAAAGCCCCAGATTAAAACTCGTACAAGGAAGTACATTGTAGTGTATTTTGGGAAAACCTCTACCCAGGCAAATTACTCAATTTATAAGATACCCCTAAGAGTTGACTCTTAGAAATCTGGGAACATACATAGCCAATCTTGCCTTTGGCCAACATATAGCCGAGGAAGTAAGAAAATCATTCTGTCACCCAGCTTATAGTTGGGGGTACAACATCCAGTTCCAAGGATTTTCTAATACCACTTCTACTCATCTCTTATCCAGACCCATTACTAAGTACAATGCCCCTCGACATGTAACTCGCTAGGCATACACAATTGGAACACCCACAGAGGTTCCTCACCAAGAGAATCCAGGGCATTAATGCACTGTCCTGTACAGATTGCCATACAGCCCTGTCTCTGTACTCTTGTCTCTTACAGGTTTTTGAGGGGTGATCTGTGCTTGGCATGTAAAGCATCCTTAGATCCAGCCCTGATGGAGCTTTTGCATGTATGCAAAATGAGCAGCACCAGAAATGTTAGATCCAGGGATTTCAGATTTGCTTGCAACATAAATAGAACATGCTGTCAAGACAGATATGTAACTCTAAGGATCCCCATTCTTTGGGATAGCTTCCGCATCCATGTGAAGCAGAGTCTATGCTTAACCCTGTTCAAATGTAACCTTGGCCATTTAATGGGGAAATCACAAATTCTCCCATTAGGCTGGCCCCCATATTTCTTCGACAGAGAACAGTGAACATTCCCAACATACCCAGCATGTAACTTTTAGCAACCTCCTAACAAGCATATGACCACAGTTAAGACACGTTACTAGGGGATGCAGTTGGGTTGGGTTTGCGTGGGTAGACTTTAAATGCGAAGGTGGTTGTTAGCCTAGTATATACCTATCCTTGTCCATACATACACGCATGCATCAGCTAAAATCGTTCAGCAGTCTTACTTCTTGTATAGGCTTTAAAATAATTCAGAAGCCCATCCACTGCAGTCAGGCATACCCTGGTGTAGCCTCTAGGGAATATTTTTTTTTGTGGGCATTTTTTTTTGCTCCCACTATCTACTGATCATGAACCCCATTACTAGCTTATGGGACATTCATTTTCCATCACTGGGGCAAGGGTCAGCCAGGAGGGGACCATCCTTGCTGCTGCAGTGCTGGGACCATTAAGTGAACCCCAGTCACCTGTGCTGCAATTATGGCTACATCCCTCTGCACAACAATGCCAGCTTTTGTTTGCATGTTGGTTTTGAGTTAAGTTGACATTATTATGCATTTGTGGGTAGGTGTTAATAGTTAAGTTGACTAATTATTGGATCAGTTTAAAACTGGTGTATAGCATGCTCTGGATGAAGAGGATACCTCTAGATGTTCATCTTGCATACAACTGCAGTCATAACAGATGGGTTCTCCTGCCGTCAGGCGGGTCCTCTGTCAGCCAAATTCCAAAGTCTAGGTCCGGCGTCGGTTGTCGCTTCTTCCCTGATGTCAGTGCGCCAGGGGTATAAAATAACCAGCCGATGCCATTTTCTTCAGTCTTTCTTGCCACGCGGTGCCCGAAGCAGAAGCAGTTGGCAAGTGCCGGTCGGCCAGCTCCTGAAATTACAAAAAATTTTGCAACCGAAGTCATCTAAAAGCTAAGTACCCCATTGGGGAAACTTTTCTTGCCTCAGACCGATGTCAGACAAAGTTAATAATTGTATTTCATGTGGGAAGCAAATACCGCATAAGGATTTCCATTCCCTCTGTATTCCTTGTTTAGGCCCAGACCACGACGTCTCGGTCTGTTGCTTTTGTGCTACATTCAAGAAACGCACCATTAAGCATCGGGCGGAGTTCGCCCAGCATTATTTTGGCAAAAAATTTAACTGTCATTGGATACTCCGACTCCAGTTTTGTCTAAAAAACGCAAAGACAAGGACTGACACACGAGGTCCGCGGCCTCTACTGACACCACGCCAAAGCTGACTCCACGTGGTCCGGTTCTCAGCGAAGCGCCTACGCAGCCCCTGACTACCAACGACACTACATTGGCGGTGTCTCCTGTGCCCGAGGTCGCAGGCTCCTCGGCCCACACCCCGACTACAGATACCGAAGCCACTCTTGGCGGTGAATCTCAAAATGTGGACAGGTCTACCTCCTCTCAAGGTGTCTTCAGACCTTCCTCCTCTTTCTCCATCAAGGCTTAGACTGCATGGCTGCTTTAGACTTGGTGTAAGACAAGCTACACAGGGCCCATCTCCAGGCCCCATGCCTAAAAAACAGATGCTTAAAATGGCTGAGGATTTGATTACTCTTATCAGGGGTTCTCAACCCCCCCCCCCCCGGACAAAAGGCCCAGAGTGGAGGAAGAATCCCCCGCCTCTAATCAGGGCTCCATTATTTCAAAGCACTCTGATGAACAGGAACATTCTTACTCCCCTTTTGAAGATTCTGATGCTGAGGAGTCCATTCCCTCCGTCTCCCCCCAAGAGGATTACTCATTTGGGGAAACTTTGCATGCCTTAAGGGAACACTTCCACTGGGAAGGCCAAGATTATTCAGACTACAAGAAAAGGCTTAGGGAATTTCTCTTGCTACCTCAGCAGAGGCCTCTAGCTATACCTCCTGCCTTGGACATACTAGATGATGTGTACACGGAGGCCTGCCTTAACCCGGATTCTCTGCCTCCAGCTCCAGTTAAGCCTGACAGGTACTACAGGGTTCCTGATTCACACCAATGTCTATACAAAAGCCATGCTGCTGACCCAGAAACTATCTCACAGGACCCCAAGGGAATTAAGGCCTCCACTGCTAAAAATCCTTTACCTTCCGAGAGAGATAACAGATCCTTAGAAAGGTGGGGGAAAAAGGTATATACCTCGGCCACCTTAACCATGAGGGCATTAAACTGTCAGTTCCATATGCTAAAGTACCAACAGTTTTTGTTATCACAATTGAGAAGTAAAATGTCACAACCTGAACAACCAGATTTGAAGGAGTTGCAGGTTTTGATGCATAGTGCAGAACAAGTGGGTAAACCTACCTTACAATGTAGTTTTGATGTTCTAGAGGCCTCATGTAGAGCTGCTGTTACAGGATCAGTCATACGTAGGCATGCCTGGCTCAGGGAACAAACCTTACCAGATCATGTCAAAGCTGAATTACTAGATGCCCCTCTACAAAAGGATGTATTATTTGGTGCTAATGCTGAAGAGGTATTAAAGAAAATGGAAGAAAAGGCTAAATCAATGCAAACAGTGAAAGATTTTCTACAGGTACAACCACCACATTTCAGTAGAAATTGGCCTTCCAAAAATTGGTCCTTTCCAGCCACGGACAGACCCCAAAGAGGTAGATACAGGTGCCCGAGGGGCAGAGGGCAATCCCAAGGATCATTTGGAGGCAGACAATGGCAAGCTCCTACGCAAAGAGGTGGTGAGGATAACTCGCAACCATTCAGAAAGCAAGCCCAATGACTTTCCCCTTTGCATGCCAAGCAAAACTCAAATGGCAGCACCATTAGGCGGAAAACTGGCATTATTTTCAAAAAATTGGCATATTGTCACAAAAGACAAATGGATCCTGGACATTATAAACAGAGGCTACAGATTCCATTTTCACACCCTTCCAAAAATGAGAGGCATGCCACACCTGCCACACAAAGGGCAGAGGCACAAAGACTAATTTCAGATCTCATAGACATGAAAGCTATTCAAGAGGTACCTACGCATGAACAAGGTCAAGGTTTTTATTCCAGACTATTCCTGGTACCAAGGAAGGGAAAAGATTGGAGACCTGTTTTGGACCTATCCATCCTAAACACATTTCTACTGCACAAAATTCAAGATGCTCACTCTACAGCAGCTTCTTCCCATGCTGGGCAAGGAGTCTTGGCTGGTAACATTGAACCTCAAGGAGGCATACCTGCATGTCCCAATCGGACAAAATTGCAGAAGATACCTCAGATTTCTTGCAGGTTCAACCCATTATCAATTCTCTGCGTTGCCCTTTGGCTCATCTACTGCGCCCAGAGTATTCACGAAATGCCTGGCATCAGTAATTGCCTACTGCAGACTTCAAGGGATACAAATATACCCCTATTTGGACGACTGTCTGATCCAAGTGGACAGCAAGCACATTCTTCTGAAACATCTGGCTTGTGTAATAATGTTGTTGAATTCTCTGGGCTACACAGTCAACAAAAAGAAATCAAGGCTAATACCCTCTCGGAAAATAATTTTCCTGGGTGCCAACTTGGACACAAGCACCCAGATGGCCTACCTCACGCCAGAGAAGCAGGGTCAACTAACTCAATACTTCAGAACACTAGCAAATTGCATCAGGCTGACTGCAAGGAAAATCCTGCAGGCTCTGGGATTCATGGCATCTTGCATCTTACTAATCCCATGTGCAAAGCTGCATATGAGGAAACTTCAGTGGTACCTGAAAAACCTATGGTCTCAACACAGCCACAGCCTGGAAACAATAATACCACTAATTCCATGTCTTCAAAAGGAATTTCTGTGGTGGGCTCAAGCATGCCAAGCAAACAAAGGTCTCCCATTCAGCAAGCCTCAAGCATATCGGGTCATCACAACAAATGCCTCTAACTACGCCTGGGGGGCGCACATGACATATCGGTGCATTCAGGGCAAATGGTCCCAAAAAGAAAAGCACCTACACATCAATCAAAAGGAAATGCTAGCAGTAATAAATGCTATTATAGCTTTCAAAGACCTCCTGCAACCAGGTCAACTATTGATAAGGACGGACAACACCACAGTAATGTGGTACATAAACAAACAGGGAGGAACCCATTCATACCCACTATGCAGACTGGCCATGTCACTTTGGAACCTGGGCCTGGACTTACAAATCGAAATACAAGCACAGTACTTGCCAGGCAAGGAAAACATGCTGGCAGACCACCTAAGCAGAAATATGACAGATCCACACGAATGGAAGTTGCATCCTCAAGTTTTTACAGAGATAATTCAAGCATGGGGAAGGCCAGACATGGATCTCTTTGCCTCCCACGAAAATCACCAATTGACAAATTTCTGCTCAAGGATTTTTCATCCAAAGGCCTGGAGAGTGGACGCTCTCTCTTTCAGTTAGACATAGTGACAGTTTATGCCTTCCCACCTCTTCCTCTGCTGCCCAAAGTTCTATTAAAAACCAGAGCAGACAGACCAAAGATGATTCTCATTGCTCCAGACTGGCCAAGACAACACTGATACACACTCCTGAGGAGCCTGACTCATTCCCCACCATGGACCCTGCCTCTTCTGACCCAGCACAGCTTCAAAACTCTTCAGTCAGCTAAAAACACTCAATCTAGCCGCATGGAAGATTCCTTAGCATCACAACAGACCCTACTCTCCAAGGAAGTGCAGGATGTCATTTTGGAGGCCAGAAGGCCGTCTACCAGAAAAGCTTACACCGTAAAATGGAAACTGTTTTGTGTCTGGAATGAGAAAAAGGGGCCAGGATCCTGGAAAACTGAATTTACCTCAAATATTATTTTATTTATTTTATTTATTTTATTTTACATTTGTTAACCGGGCTAGTCTAGCTGGATATATGTCCATTTTCAGTAGAGGCCCGGGGAGAAAAGCTCCACACACAAATCAATACAAAGAGACATATTAATACAAAATTTAAGTACAATAAGAATATACATTTAGTAATAAGAACAACAAATACCTAAGGCACACACAAAAATATACTAGGTCAGTAGAAACATCACAATTAAAATGCTAAAGATAAGCAATTAGTTTCAACAATTCGTTGGAGAGAAAAAAGTATAACGAGAGTAGAAGGGATTATAGTAGTAATACAAGAAAGGAGAAGAGTGAGAAGCAATAGTCTAGTAGGGAGAAGAAGTAGGAAGATGGAAAAGAGGGCAGGTGAGAGAAAAAGAGGAGTGAGTCAGAGCATAAAAGGAGAGCAACAGGGCAAGAGAGAAAGTAAGTATAAGTCTAGCTAATAAGCACAGTGTATAGTTAAAGTAGAGTAAGGGGGAATGAAGAAGGTTAGTCAGGAGTCCTACCCTACAGTATCTAGCTGAGCTGCTAGGCAGTGGACTTTCTTTCTCCTCCATCAAAATCCATGCCTCAGCCATTTCTGCAGAATACAACACTGATCCACCTTTATTCTTTCACCCCCTCTTAAGACAGTTCCTCAGAGGGGCTAAGAATCTAAAACCCCCAAGGAAACAACCAATACCTGCTTGGGATCTCAATTTCATTCTAGAAAAACTGACCTTGCCTCCTTTTGAGACAGCTGCCTCATCAGACTTGCAATATTTGTCCTGGAAAACAGCTTTCCTTCTGGCTATTACCTCAGCTCGTAGGGTATCGGAACTGCAAGCTCTCATGGCTGTGCAACCTTTCATCATCTTCCATCAGGACAGAGTTTCCTTATGAACCAATTTGTCCTTTATGCCAAAAGTGGTATCCAGGGTAGCTTTGAATCAGGCTATACACTTGCCTACCTTTTATCCTAATCCTCAAAACAAAGGGGAGAGATTACTACATTCCTTGGACATCCACAGACAACTGCGTTATTTGGACAGAACAAAGCCTTTCAGGAAATCTGATCAGCTCTTTGTGTCCTATGCTATAGGAGCTCAAGGGAAGCCAATTTCCAAACAGATTATCTCAAAATGGATAGCCCGCTGCATACGTTTTTGCTATTCTTTTCATGGCAAAACTGTACCTACAGGCATCAGATCTCTCTCCACAAGGGCCACGGCTACCTCTGCAGCTTTTCTCAGAAGAGTTCCTACCAAAGATATTTTGGGGGCAGCCACTTGGAGTTCTGTGCATACCTTCTCCAAGCACTACCACCTTCCATTATACTCCAAATCTAGAGCGGGCTTTGCCACTGCAGTCTTGCAGGGCATTCTGGCTCCTCCTAGTTCCGCCTAATGCCTACCACCCCTTTCTTAGCTTTGGGATTCTACCCATCTGTTATGACTGCAGCTGTATGCACGATGAACTTAGTACAGTTTTGTACCTACCATAAATGTAGATGTTAAGAGTGCCAATACAGCTGCAGTCCAGGTTTCCCTCCCTCCTTCCCCTCTTGGGACAGGCCTGTTGGCTAACACCTCCTCATGCTACCTGATTGGGGTATTTATTCTTGTTGTATTTGCTTGCACTACTGTATTTTGATCATATTGCATTGCTTTATCACACAAATTTATGTATTGCCTTCCTTCTGGGGGCACCTGATATCTGGGGCAAGAAAAACTGAAGAAAATGGCGTCGGCTGGTTATTTTATACCCCTGGTGCACTGACGTCAGGGAAGAAGTGACAACAACCGACGCCGGACCTAGACTTTGGAATTCGGCTGACCGAGGACCCACCTGACGGCAGGAGAAACCCATCTGTTATGACTGCAGCTGTATTAGCACTCTAACATCTACATTTATGGTAGGTACAAAACTGTACTTTCCTGTGGATTTGTTACTCTTAAAGGGGCTGGGAGTTTGGGCAGTTTTCCCATGGGTAGTTCCTTGGCTTTTGGACACCAAAATTTTCTCTTGGTCCATGGTAGCATTGCAGTACTTCATTTTGGCAAATCTGCAGGTGCTCTGGCTTCAGAATTATAAACCTGAGCAGATGAAATCCTATAGGAGTCTACTTCAGGATGCCATACTAAGGGAAACAAGACCACTTGGTAAAGGGGGTCAGTCATGGAGGTGCTCAGTCTGCCTTTGTAGTAGAAATTACTGAATCTAGGTGCTTTTAGTCCTTGCTGACCTCCTTTGGCTGTGTACCAGTTTGCCAAGGCTTATTGCATAGGTAGTATTTTATCCAATCCAGGATTGGTGTCCTGTCTTTCTTACAACCACTTATTGGAATAGGCTGTCTGTCCTTGCAACCTAGAACTGATTAAAGAATATTGAAAGTAGATTGGCTGTTGTTGATGGCATAATTAATAGTCCTTGCGTAGCTATTTTCCTATTCTGTGCATGTGTATATGCACACACTCTCTCTCTTTCACCATCTATATGCCACAAGCTTGTTTGCTTTACAGAAGCAAGAGTATTAGCAGTTGTTTCAACATGTTATGTTTCTTAAGAGTCTTTAGGTATCAAGTCAGTGTGTTCTTTAGTTAACATTTCTGACAGCTGTTCAAAAAAGTGGATTTAGTACATTATAAGGTCTAATGCTGAGGATACTCTGAGACCTGTGATGGCTTTCAGCATTTTCCACCAGTTAGTGTAGGTATAGTTTTTTCACCCTCTAATAATCAGGAATGTACTTGCTTTTGTCTGTGTGTATATTATGAAATAATGCATCAGCTAAATGAGCATGCTCACTTCCTGTGCGCTCATCTTCTTTCTGCTTCTCTAAAGTTCACATTTCAATCTTTGTTGCTTAAGATGCTAATGTCCCTGGTAAAACTTCTGCCTTCACATGCTAGTTTCTGCTAAGATTTTGACATTTGAAACTCATAAGTTTTGCATCAGGTGGTGGAAGGAAACCCCTTGCAGGACTACCTGATAAGGGTCCCTTACATGTCTCTGTGATCCAAGGGGAAGGCCATAATTTCTTCACTGGGGACTGATGTTTGCAGGACTGGTTGAGGCCTAGACCTCTTAAAAGATATGTTTGCACTTTGTACATGTTTTTGTTTCTCACAGGGATGATCTTAGCAGAAGTTTTTAACTCTTACTGGTCTGCCATCATGGAATAGATGCCCGGGAAAGGTGTCACACACGCTGTCTTCCTATGGGATGCATTCCAGAGTGTCTGTCTCTGTCCCCATACTGGTTCAACTCTGACCTGGGCCTGACTAGCCTACTCTGAGCAGTTGAAGCTTGTTTGAGTCTTGATACAACCCAGACCCAGCACATGCCTTCCCCTTGAGTCTTGGCCTGCCTTTTTTTTTTTTTCCTGCCCTGCTCTTACAGTGGCAAGGGCAGCAGCAAAAAAGGAAGTGTACCATTTGCCCATGCTATCCCCTGAGCTTTGGGCAATCGTAGCTGCTCTGTCCTCCTGCCTCTGATCCCTGCACTATCTCTGAGCTCTGGACTTCTAGAGTTCCTGAAGCACATCCCTCCCCCATGGGTAGGTGCGTGCATCCTGTATGCCAGCACTGTCGGCCTGTAAACCTTTGATCACCTGGGTCATAGTCATGTCTTTACTGCTTTTACACCAGCTAGCTGGCTTACTTGGATCATGGTCTGCAGATGGCCCTGAATATGCCTGTTTGTACTATTCTAATCTGTGGTAACATCCTTTGTTCTGGCTGTTGGAAGATGTGGTGTTTCCTCCCTTTTGCCCTCCCCGTGGGAGCTGGAGTGAGAAGGTCCTTGAGCACTTCCACTCCTGCCCCTTCAGATGAGCCTGTACATTGGAAATTCTTTGTGGCCCATTAGGAAGTTCTTGGATGCCTGATGGCATTTTCACTCAGCAGGAGCTGATACTGGGCATCACACTTCATGAGGACCACAGTAGCAGATAGTGATTTGCTATCTAATTACTCAGCCTAGAGACCAGCCAGTCCACTGAAGTTTGTATTCCCAAGGATAACTGCCTGTTTCTCACCTATCATCTTACTTTGTGCAAGACTGGACACATCTGTCACCAGGTGTGCTTTTCTAGACAAGGTGGAACTGGCAGTACGAAAGTTGTAGGGCGACATGGGGTCTTTCCTTATGGAGGATCTGTGTAATTGCGTAGTTAGGCTTCTAGGTAAGTCTGTAACTGGAATTGTGCAGATGCAGCAGCCAGACTGCAGGCTTGGAGGGTGTACCTGTCTGAAGTGGTATGGCCGAGCCAGTCCTCTTTTGAAGACTGGCTTAGCTGCCATATTCTGGACCCACTACTCAGGAAGGGAGTACCCTTTTTGTTCTTGGTCTGCTGTGTGCTTTTCGTATTCCCCTTTTCTGTCTCAAGTTTAAGGAGTTCTGTTGAGCATCAGTCTACTGGTGTATAGCTTTCTAGGCTTCCCCTTGTTTTGTTTCAGAATTCAGTTCTTAGTCTAACCTTTTCTAGTAAATGTCTACAAGGATTTACTGGGAAAGTCTGGGTTTGGCAAAATCCTTTTTCAGTGGGTGGGAGCATTACACAGGGGAATGTACACCTTCCTGCGATTGCTGTAGTCCTGTCAGAATTTCAACATTGGAGAATTTAGAGGTGAAGTTTGGGATAAAGTGGCAAGTTAGGATTTTTTTGTTAAAACCAAACCATCAGATTTTTATTGTTCCTAGCTAACTTAATATTGTGTCCTGAATGTAATATTTCTGCATTTTTAGGCCATATTTCAGTTGCTACTAAGATGTCTGGCGAATCCAGTGAATTTGGAGAGCTTGTTGTAGATTCTTTTTGATATGGAATAATGTTGCAACTTGGAAGCGATTTTGATTTTGGCTGTGTTCTTAAACTAGAGGGGCTTTTGGTAGGTGTTCTGCTTCT
Source organism: Protopterus annectens (assembly GCF_019279795.1). Taxonomy (NCBI): domain Eukaryota; kingdom Metazoa; phylum Chordata; order Ceratodontiformes; family Protopteridae; genus Protopterus; species Protopterus annectens. The sequence continues at coordinate 779,991,256 of NC_056733.1, read as the reverse complement.
GTTTGGGGGTTGTACGTCTGCCTAGATCTGTGTTGGGATGAGTAATGCCACTCCTAATTATGTTGTGAAGGGTATCTTGCCAAGGATGAAGGTTTTTGTTTATTTTTTAGTTTAATACTGCAGATTGGCTTAGGGGGTTGTAGCTTTTAGTAGTTTTATTTAACTAGGTCCATATAAGAAAGTTTGCATAAGTATGGGGCTGTTGTGAAGTAAGGGTAGCTTGTATTGTAGTTAGTCATTGGTGCATAAGGAGTGTTTAGACGTTGGTAAAGGATGATGGTATGATGAGGCATGTACTAGCAAGGCTAGAGGGAACAGTAGAAGGTATGGTGGAAACATGACAATTATGTAATAGTGATGGAGATGCATGAGTGAAAACTTATGCAAGTCTGAAGTGAACCTCTCAAGGTCTCCTAGCAAAAAAAAAAAATCTGGGCATCCAAAAATAATGGGGGGACAAAAGATTAAAATTGGAGACGGGTATTAGATATCACTCATAAACTTAGAAATTTTGCTAGGATATCAGGTTTTGCATTAGCATGCATCTCCTGAAGGATATGAAGTCTGAAACTTGAATATCTGTTATTATTTAGAGACTTCAGTCCTCAGTGGTTTGCCAGAAAAAGGAACAGACCAAAAATTTGAAGCAAAGGTCCGGGGGAGTTGAACGCTATGGACTTAAGGGAATATGTTAGGATGCTGAGAAAGTGTAGTTAAGTAAGTAGGAGAAAGCAACAAGTTATTGCATTGGCCAACTCCTGTAATCCAACAGTTAACTAGATTGAGTTGGTAAATGGTGTCTTTGATATGGTATATGAATATGAACCATAAAGTGATGAGAAGGAGGTTGGTTGCATGCTTAGTTTTGAATTACGAGGGTGGATGGTTGCATGCTTAGTTTTGAATTACGAGGGTAGAAGCAAGTGCTGGAAGGTGGGGGAGTTGGCATTTGGTGTGGGTTTGTTATGCAATGGTTAGCAAAAATGTATGATTGGTTAAACACAGGGAAACACTATTCACAGTAATGACAATATGGCAATATACCAGTTGTAGGTGGGATTAAGAAAATTAACTTGTTGGTTACTGATGGGTGAAGAGTTGGTTTCTGGTAGGTTAATTGAGGGAAAAGGAGGTGAGTGGGAATTGGGGGTAGGGTATGGGAATGGAGCAAGTTCCACCAAGCCATGTGGTAAGCTTTTGAGAGTCGGTGAAAGGCAGGTCACAGCTGGCGATGTGAAGTGCATGTACCTTATGCAGATAGTTGCTATTGTCTCATCTTATGCAGACAATTGCAAATGGCACAAAGTATTTGCAGAAATATATCAGCATCATCGACAGCTGTACTATTTCAGTTTAGCTTATTGCAGGAGTGGAGAACATTAGTGTGCTCTTTAATTAGGTTAATGGCAGCTGTATGAAGCAGGAGTACTGCACTTGTACGATCAGCTCATTAGAGACGGTCGACTGTTGAACAGCTCCATACTAGGAACACTAGTAGTGGAAGAGAGGATATCTGCATTCTGTCATTATGCACACTACAGAATTATTACCTTTTACACCAAGCACTGGAGTAAAGCTGTTACGTGCATGTAATGGCCAAGATAATGTCGCTTTGTCCTGCTGGTAAATGCACGTTCAGAGCTCCTGTTTGTAGACATTTTCTGACTGTAATGGAGTTCTCTGGGCTCTTTTTTGGTTAGGCTTTTAGTTACAGGCAGTATAATGGCTGAGATAGCCATGTCTGGCTGATGGATGCAAGCTCAAAGCTCTTGTTGGCAGAGAGTTGGACAGTTATGGAGTTGTCTGGAACATTTGAATTTGGGTTTAGTTGCAGGTGGTGCTTGTCAGGAAAAACAATGGTGGGACGGGTGACCATGGTTTATATTAACTGCTTAAAATGATTTTTTTTCATCTTTCTTTTACATCTGTTGCCTGTATGCATGTATAATGTATTAATATATTTGCTGCTTTAAATATAGTTGCTCTTTTTCTACTTGCATTTTGGCCTTGAAGGTGTCTGAAAAAGGTCTTTGGAGCAGTCCACCCTCCTGGTTCACAGATCATTGGCAATGGGACATTGAAGGAATGGCTACTCCCACATACATAATTTGGATTACAACAGATTGTAAAATAGTAAGTCCAGTTTGCAGAGGACACTAGTACTGAATACGTAGTAAAGATGGTCAGAAACATTTCCCTTTCCACTCAGACTCTGCCTGTAGTTGCCTTTTAAAGTTCTTTAGTGTCACTTTCTAAAGAACCATGGGTTTGATTTGCATTTAGTAAGGACGGTTTTTACAGCCAATAGCTTAGCTGAATGCAGTTTTTTGCGCACTGTTGTAGACTTTCCTTCCCAAAAGTTGCAGTTCGCCTAAGAAAATGTTGTATTGTTAGATTGCTTGATCCCCATTTTCTTTGCATTTTAGGAAAACTTGCCAGTACCATTTTGCCTTTTGCCACAAAGCAGGAATAGGAACGGGTTATTGCAGTGAGAGGCTGTTAAATGTATGTGAAGGTGGCGAGCGGAAATAATTCTTCCAGCTGGTTGGTTTGTTTTTCTGTAATATTCAATTAACACATCTTGAGTTGCCTGTGCTGATTTTTACAGCAAATGTGGGTTCCAGACACTTTTTTTTTTTCTTGTAATAACATGCTAATTTAGTTTCCCTTAAAAATAACCGTTTGTAGTATTATGGAATTCATTTTTATTTATCCTTTACATTTTCTTTAGTACAGTAGTAGCTACCATAGCTTATTTGTGCCCCCCCCCCCCCAGCATAAAAAGTTGTGTGGTGGCTAGCAAGGTTTTGCCCACAGCTTGTGGCATATACTAGCTGCTATGAGGCATCCAGCATTGAAGGTAGTAGCTGCTATAGGGAGAGGGTGGTGGTGTCGTCATACAAAATTAACAGAATCCAGTATGCAGCCACTTTTTATTTTATACAGTTGTCCGTAATATAGCTACTCGGCCACATAAAGGTAAAAAAAAAAATCTAGAAAGCTTTTGTTAGTGTTTCTGGTAGAGTTAATAAAGAATTCTGTACATTTTTACGGAGAGTCCATTTTTAACTGTAGTTGGAAACTGTAGAGAAAAATAGTTTCACAGATGTGAAGCAGTTCTAGTGAGCACTGGGTTATTGAGCTGTCCAGCACAGTTCGTTGATGCTATTTTGTGCGTGTGAATAACAAAACAAGGTAGGAGCTTGCTGGTCATAACCCTGTTTCTCTTGTGACAAAATATCTCCTAATGGTCTTTTTCGATCTACAGCAACATAAATCTGTCATAAAAAATGTGAGATCAGTTTGCTTAAGACATGGGATAAATTTGCACACATGACATGGCAATTGTTGCCTCACAGCAAGAGGTTTTCCCGTTCGATTCTCTGCTTGGGTTGGGAGTGCCTTCTGTGTGGAGTCTGCATGTCCTCCCTGTGGTCAAGTGGGCATTCGAAAGACATGCTTTGAATGGGCGTGCCTTCATTGAAGGTTGGGCGTCGGGCTGGCAACTCGACATCATAAAAAAACAACTGCCAATCATTAGTGGACTGGAGTTCCGCTGTGGCGACCCCTAACCGGGAAAAGCCGAAAGAAAAACATGGCAATGCAGAGCATGTGTGGGTTAAACAAAAAAAAAAATGGGAGGTTGTAAAAAGTAGACGTATGTTTGTGTTGTCTTCTAACTTGTTTATGAACTCTTCTTTTTAGTCCGTAGAGCAGTTAGTCTTGGCTCTGGCTTAAGGAGAGTGGTTCAGTGTATTGTTTGGGAGTTCTGATTGCAGCCCGTTTGCTTGTTTGTTTTGGAGGGCTTGAGTTTGTCAGGCAAGTCCTGGTAGGGCTGTTAACGTGAGTTATCAGTGCATGATGTTAAGGTATATTCTAAAACTGGATGTAATTGTAGGCTCTCATCATCCCCTTTCTAGTGGACATAGGATGTGCCAGTGTCAGCTCTTTTCTCTCTCAGGAGTTCTAACTACATTGCAACAGGAGGCATAGCATGAGTGGGATAACCAAGTGGCCCAAAGAGGCCATCGCTGTAACCTTGCAGGGAAAGTAAGACAGAATGTGAGAAAGATATGGAAGTACTCTGTATCTGCTAGCTTACCTCCTATTGCAGCCTGAATAATAAAGATGTGTGGTGTTTATATCTAAACACGCTGTTCAACCTCAGCCTCTCCACAGGCTATGTGCCCATAGAATGGCGCACAGCAATGGTTATTCCGCTCCACAAAGGAGGGGCCACAACTGACCCTGGTAACTATCGCCCCATAAGCCTGACTAGCCAGGTCTACAGGGCTATGGAGCGCATCATGGAACGCATTAACAAAGACATTGGGAACCTCCAAACACTCGACCCGACACAGTTCGGCTTTAAGGGCAGATCATGCCTACTAAACCTGGTTGACATCTTCGAGACAAGTCACCAAGGCCGTAGATGAGGGCAAGGTGGTTCACACAGCCTACCTTGATCTCGCCAAGGTGTTCGACACCATTCCTCATGCTGGTATTATAGAAAAACTCACCGGCCTGAACATAAACTCCTACGTCACAAGATGGGTTGCCAACTGGCTTACAGACAGAACTCACATGGTAAGAATAGCAGGCTCCCGGTCAGACTCTAAACCAGTCACCAGTGGTGTCCTGCAAGGCTCTGTTCTGGGACCCCTACTGTTCGGCATATATTTCTCAGAACTGCAGGCAAACACAGGAGGACTATGGCTAACCTAAGTTCGCAGATGACTGCAAACTGGGAGCCATAATTGACTCTCCGGCTGACACGGACATCCTTCAAAAAGGCCTTACAGAGACCGACACCTGGTGTCAAAGTCATGGCCTCAAGCTAAATGCCAAAAAATGCATAGTCATCCCGTTTGTGAAAATCAAAACACCCATGAATTATCACATAGGCGACAGCCCCCTTAATACAGAAGAGGTAATAAGAGATCTGGGGACCCAGGTAGATGGTACTCTCTCCTTTGACAACCATATTGCCAAAGTAGTTAGGAAATCTTTCTATGTGGCCCATCTAATTACTAAGGGGTTTACATCTAGAATTAGAGGTTATAGTGCCCCTCTACTAGTCACTCATCAGACCCATCATAGAGTACAATGCCCCATTGGGGATGTACCTCACAAGACCCTTCCAACAGCTGGAAAGACCACAAAAGCACCTCACCAAGAGGATTACTGGTCTCAAACATATGTCCTATGCAGCCTGACGGAAAAAAACTGCAGCTGTACTCTGTGGCATATCTCTTACTCAGAGGTGATCTCTGCCTGACTTACAAAGCCATGTCCAAGTCAGAATTGATGGACGTGCTCCACCTAAAGAAATCCAAGTCACTGCGAGCCATGTGCTCTAGTGAGCTAAACCTCGCCACAACAATAAATAGAACATGCTGGAGGGATAGATTCCTGTCAGAGACTCCCCATGCTTTGGAACAAAATTCCTAACTACATTAGGCAAGAGCCCCTCACTAACTCTTCGAGAAGCCGTGACGAGTGAATGGGTAACTGAAAATATACCCCTGGGATCACTTCATTGGCTCTGCTCGACAGAGGCTCAGTTAATTTAATCAATGGGGTGGTGAAAACAGACACTCTGGCTAGGCTTAAAAATGCCTTCGGGCAGATAGCCTAGTACCTACCTATGAACCTAAGTATAGTTGTGCAAAATTAGTGTTGTCACTATGCTTTTGAATTTTGTGCAGCAAAAAGCACTAGTTGGATTTATTTTTTACCTTTATTGGATTCTGTTTGTACTGATTTTCAAGTTTCTTGTGAGCTCATACAATCCCTTTCATTCATGTAAGTGAAACTACAGTTCTCATTTCCAGGAAATGGATCGACTGATCATGGCCTTGAGTGGCTAGGCATTTCTTTCCTCAGCTTCCTCTGTAGTACAGAAGATAGTTTTTTGTGTACATTGCAGGTGGTGTACCCAGTCGTAAGTTTATTTCTGTGGCATAGTACCCTCTTTGAGCACTTTGGAAAACAGAGGCTCACTGATTTCAAACCATTGAGAAATTTCCAAACAAATTTGCATAAATCTGTGCACCGTGTGCTTAGAAATATGAGTATTGTGGAAAAGTCAGCCTTTTTAAGGAGCAGGGAAGTAGTAATATAGAAAATGTGTGCACTTAAAGACAGAGCATTTCCAGCAGTTAAGTTGAGGAGGGTATTACAGGCTTGAGTACAGAACTCTGGCTACACCCCTGCTTCTGTGTAGTGTAATATTCCCTGACTGATGATGCACTGTTTAGCCTGCTGATTTAACATTCTGATATAACTTGTAGAAAATGGTGATTTTGTTGACTACCCAAGGATTCATTTCCGAGTTCCCTTTCCACACCAAAATGACATTAAAGAAACGCAAGCTGTTGTGAGTTTTCGCAAAAGCTTTCCTTCACTAACTGTATTTGACAAACTGGGGATGTTTATCCTGTAACCTTGCAAGTCGAACGATATTGCATAATTTGCTCAATAAAAAAAAAAATCAAGAGAGCTTTTGAGATGCCCGAAATGACGGCTTCTGCCATATTTTCTACTGTTAAGCGCAGTAATGCTATTTGTTGGGTTGTGCATTTGTGTTGACATTTACTAACGAGGAATTCTGGCTCAGGGTCTCATTTTCACTGATATTCTCAGGTGAGAAATCACCAGGCAGTACAAGCAAATCTTCAACTGTAGTCAACAAAAAAAAAAAGCAAACAGTTTACAAAATTTCACAACATGAAAAACGGTAGTAAGGAAGGCAGACCAGGTTAAGGCACTGTCATTGTGAACATGGCAAAACTTCACAACACAAAAGCATATGAATAACAAAACAGTGTTTTTAGGTCACACATGAGAAGATTCATGTGACTGGTGTGTGTTCTTTAACCAATGAATAAAATGGATAATTAACCATGTAATTTAAAATTGTTCCTGCTTGCAGTATACATTAATTTATAAGTAATCCAAGCTGCCATTATGTTTTTCAGCTGCCTTTGCACCACTTTATTCTGTTGCAGTTTTTAAATTTAATAAAACAAACAAAAACGCAAATTCTTGGACTGCACCAAGCTGTTTTAATGAAGAGCTAAAAGGCGCCAAAATACTAAGCGCTTTCACCATATGTACCTGTGTTTTGTTATAACATTGTGGACTTGTTTACTAGTTTGAAAATATGCACCAGGCAGTTAAATTTAGCCTTGTATTTTAAAAGGCAAAATGTTCAGAGATTTTGTTCCTACTTCATTAATTAGGAAAAGCACATTTATTCCACCCGTTGATAAGTATGTGGCATTGTTTGAGAAGCTATCTGTTAACATACGAACATATTTGGAGAAGAACAAAAATAGGGAACAAGATAACCTCACAGCGCAGGAGAGGTTAGCGTTGAAAGAATTGATCACAAATAAAGTGGTCAGAATTATGAAACCCGATAAAGGGGGTGGGGTGGTCATTATGACCCACTTTGATTATATAGCCAAGATGGAAATTATCTTAAATGATGATGGTACATACCAGAGAGCCTCTAGATGCGAGATGAATATAGCATATCAAAAAATTGATACATTCCTAATGGATATATTGTTGGAAGGGGGGATACAAGAAAAAGTTTATGGATTTTTGGTAGTTGAACACCCAATTACACCTGCAGTGTTCGGCATTCCCAAAATCCATAAAAATATTAATGACCCCCCCCTTTCAAACCAATAGTAGCAGCAAGGGGGGGTCTAAAACTGAGCCCTTGGCAGCCTATGTAGATAGGAATGCACAAGGGTTGTTGAATAAATGTGGGCACATATTGAAGGATTCATGGCATTGTTTACAGCGACTTAGTATTGATAAGGATGACTTGAATTGGTCATTCCTTACTATAGATGTGGTCCATTTGTTTTCAGCAATACCCCAAGAAGAAGGGTTGTAATATTTTAGGGAAAGCCTCTTGAAAAGTAAATATTTGACTACTGTAAAGTTGAACAATGTAGTTAATTTTATGGAACTAGTGCTTAAAAATAACTATATGGCATTTGAGGGAGAAATTTACCATCAAATATCTGGGGTGGCAATGGGAGCCAAATGTGCCCCCATTTGTGCTAATTTGGTACTTCTACATTGGGAAGAAAGTTTGTGTTCCCTACCCATTTTTTGAACGTATTGTATTATGTAATAGATTTTTAGATGACATACTTGTTCTTTGGAAGGGGGATAAAGATGAAGCTAAGAATTTTGTTGAATATCTTAATTCTACCACCTCATTTCTTTCTTTTACACATGTGGGACAATGAAACAGTTGATTTCTTGGATATTAAACTCACTAAGACAAGTGGAGGTTTAGAAAGTAACATACATAGAAAGGAGACTTATAGTAATTCTCTCTTGCATTTCTCAAGTTGTCCTCCATTACATCAGTGTAAAAGTGTGATTAAAGGGCAGATGGTTCGATTTGTCACACCTTGTGAGCAATGAGACGACTTATCAAAGGAAGATGTACAAATTAATAGGAATGTTTTTGGATAGAGGATATCCATTGAAATTGTTGATTACAGTTAAAAGAGGTGATGAAAAGGAGGTTGACGTCATTCAAACCCATTTTGATAGAAAACAGAGGGATGATTGATACAAATGAAAGAATAGAACCTTCTTATTCTAAAATGTTTGATTCAAGAGCTCTTGTCTTAAAATACAACTCAGACATGTAATATTTTTGAGATTACTGGGAAATCTTGGAATCTGGCATTTAATATGGATATGCAAAAAGAACTAGGTCAAACACCAAAAGTAATTTTTTCAAGAAGCTCAAATATAAAGAATTTATTTGAAAAGCCACAATGTAGATTTACAAGTTCATAAATGTGGGTCATGCAGGTACTGTAGATACATCAGTGATGGACCCTATGTGACAGTGACTGGGTACAACAAGGCAATTTCATGCAGGATTTTACATAGGGAAAACTATAGGTAGATTAATGGAAAGGATAGCAGAACACCAGAGGGCTATTAAAAATAAGGATAATCATAACGTGTTGTATTTACATTCCAAGAATTGTGTCAACTTTAAAATTTATATTTTTTGTAATTGATAGGGTGGTGATGTGAAATGGGGGGTGGTGATAACATCAGAGTTGACTCTTTAGAATTTAAATGGCAGGTGATTTTAGATGCAACAACTTGCCCTGGACTCAACGGCCATGTTTTTATTAAACCCATTTTGAAACAAAAGGCTATGGTTGTCATTTTGCTTTGTTGTGTTGGGAAAAGCTAGTAATAATTCAAATAAGGTTTCAACTCTAGTATGTGTGTAATGAGTATGATGTTCATCGTGTTTCACTGTTGCAGTCATCACTGTTGGGTTCCTCCTGCCGGCAGGCAGCCCTTGGTCGGCCAGAATCCCAAAGTCTGGGTCCGGCATCGGCTGTTCAGTCATGCTCCCTGATGTCAGAGCGCCTGGAGTACAAAGCTGCCAGCCGACGCCATGTTCCCCAGTCTTTCTTGCCTTGCGGTGAAAGCAGTTCGCAAGTGCCTGTCGGCTTACTCCTGATATTTTTTCGTACTTCAGTCCGAAGACTTACTTCTTCTTCTCAAAGCTAAGTACCCCGTTGGGGAAACTTTTCTTGCTCCAGTCTGATGTCAGAAAAAGTTAATAATTACATTTCTTGTGGGAAGCAAATACCTCATAAGGATTTCCATTCTTACTGTATTCCTTGTTTAGGTCCCGACCACGACGTAGCTAGTTGTCAATTTTGTGCTAGATTTAACCAACGTACAATTAAGCGGAGATACGATTTCGCTTTTCACTACTTTGGTAGGCGATTTAATTATAAAATGTTGTCTGACACGCTTCCGACCACCGGAGTTCACAAACGACGCAAGGATAAGGACAGGCCTCAGAGGTCCAAATCAGATGACGCAACACAACCAGAGCCAGCTTCAGGTTCGGTCGTCGTCAGTGAGGCGCTTTCGCAGCCCCTGTCGGCTATTTCATAACTGATAGCCGAAACGGACTCCCACAAAGAGCCAACTAGGCCTTTGAGCACTCCAGCTGCAGGACCTTCGGACAATGCTCCCACTGATGGGTCTGGAGCCACTGTGTAGGTACCGGCTTTCGAGGGGGTTTTCAGGCCAACACAGCTTCTGATGAGGGCAAAACCAAGGACAAAGACTCCTTCTAAATCTAGGACACCAACTCAGACCACTTCTGATCTGGGACCCAAATCCCAGAAACAGTTACTCAAAATGGCGGAGGGCTTGCTAACTATGATTAGGGGTTCACATCCCCCTCCAGACAAAAGGCCAAGACAAGAGTTGGATTATGAATCTTCTGATCAGGCATCTATTTCTTCAGCGTCTTCCTCTGAGCAGGAATATTATTTCCCTCCTTATGAGAATTCCGATGCCGAGGAATCTATTCCTTCAGCTTCTCCCCCTGAGGATTTTTCTTTTGGGGAAACTTTACATGACATGAGGGAACATTTTCACTGGGAGGGACAGGAGTACTCGGAATCTAAGAGAAGGCTCAGGGATTTCCTTCTTACCCAACATAGGCCCCTGGCTATTCCACCTATTTTAGATATTGTGGATGATGCCTTTTCTGAAGCTAATTTAACTCCTGACTCCTTTCCTCCTGCCCCTGCTAAGCCCGACAGATATTACAGGGTCCCTGACTCCCACCAGTTCCTTTACAAAAATCCTACTGCTGATCCAGAAACCATTTCTCAGGGTCCTAAGGGGGTTAAGGCTGCCTCTGCTAAAAATCCTATTCCGACAGATAAGGATTCCAGAGCTTTGGAGAGATGGGGCAAAAAAGTGTATACTTCTGCTACTTTATGGATTTAGGGCTTTAAATTGCCAATTTCACATGCTAAAATATCAGCAATTTCTACTGTCTTATGAAACAAAAGTTAGGTACCATTTCTGCATGTGCAGATAACAAGGAATTACATGATTTAATGCATGCCACTGAACAAGTGGGGAAGCATGGTTTACACTGTGGTTTTGATGCCTTGGAGGATTCTTGCAGGGTGGCTGCCTCTGGCACAGTCATTAGAAGACATGCTTGGTTAAAGGAACAAGGTTTACCTGATCAAGTGAAAGCCAAGTTACTGGATGCTCCTGTTCAGCATAATGTTTTGTTTGGGTCTAAGGCTGAAGAGGTGATAAAGAAAATGAAGGACAAGGCAAATGCAAACGGTTAAGGATTTCTTATAAGTTCAGCCCCCTAGATTTAGCAGAAATTGGCCTACAAAAAATTGGTCTTTTCCCAGCTCGGACAGGTCTCAGAGGGGTAGATATAGGCGCACCAGAGGGAGGCCTCATAGTCCTCTTACAGACCTAGACAATGGAGTGCTTCCACCCTCAGGGGGTGGAGAGGACAGACCTCAATCTTACAGAAAACAGGCTCAATGACTCCCCCTGCATGGTTCCAGGAACTTCTCTCCTGGATGCCCCTCTAGGAGGAAAACTCTCACTTTTTCAACAAAATTGGACTTGCATAACCCAGGACAAGTGGGTTCTGGTTGTAGTTTCAAGAGGTTACAAATTCCACTTTCATACCTTGCCAAGACCACACGGATGGCTAGACCTACCAAAACACCAATGGTCCGAGGCATTAAACCAGGTGGAATCCCTCATGGCTATGAGGGCCATAGAACTAGTTCCACAATCAGAGACTGGGCAAGGCTTTTACTCAAGGCTCTTTCTAGTTCCCAGAAAGCAAAACTCATGGAGACCCATCCTGAAACTCATGGAGACCCATCCTGGATCTGTCTATCTTAAATACTTTCCTGGAGATACCAAAGTTCAAAATGCTTACTCTGCAGCAACTCCTGCCAATGTTGAGCAAAGAGGCGTGGATGGTGACATTGGATTTAAAGGAGGCTTACCTACACATCCCTATTAGACAGGAGTGCAAAAAATACCTCCGGTTCAAGGCCGGCTCGAAACATTACCAATTCTCTGCGCTGCCCTTTGGCTTGTCTACTGCGCCCAGGGTCTTCAAGTGCCTGGCACCAGTAGTAGCTTATTGCAGACTCAAGGGTATTCAAATTTACCCTTATCTGGACGACTGCCTTATTCAAGCAGACAGCAAGGATGTTTTACTCCAGCACCTACAATTTGTTCAAAATCTTCTCAAGCTTCTGGGATTCACTGTGAACATAGTCAGATTTGACCCCCACACAACAGATAACCTTTCTGGGTGCTCTCTTAAACACAACAGCCCAGATGGTATTCCTGACAGCTGAAAAACAACTACAGCTGGCTTCCACTTTCAAAACCTTGGCTTCTATAACTCAGCTTACTGCAAGGAAATTCCTGCAGGCTTTGGGTTACATGGCCTCCTGCATCCTTCTCATAGCAAATGCAAGACTACACATGAGAAAAATACAATGGTACCTAAAAAGCGTATGATCACAGCATTGCCACAGTCTAGACACACAGATTGCTGTCTTGCCTACAAAAAGAATTCCATTGGTGGACCAGGGCATGTCTTTGCAACAAAGGCAAAGCCTTTAGTCAACCTCCAGCCACCCAAGTGTTAACCAAGGATGCCTCTGATTACGCATGGGGAGCCCACTTGCAGGGAAAGGGTCTGAAAGGTTTTTGGACAGAGGATCAGAAGCACCTACATATCAATTTAAGAGATGTTAGCTGTACAGAGTGCCCTCTTGGCTTTCAGGGATCTTCTACAACCAGGACAACTACTGATACGAACAGACAATACCACAGTTGTGGTACATAACCAAGCAGGGGGGCTCACATTCCTACCCCCTTTGCAAACTGGCCAATGACTCTATGGAACACAGCACTATCTTGCAAAATGGATCTACAAGCTCAGTTCCTGCCAGGGAAACAAAATACTTTGGCAGACAGCCTGAGCAGGAACCTGTCGGACTCACACGAGTGGATGCTAGACACCCACATATTCAAGACTATTACAGAAGCTTGGGGCTGCCCGGACATGGATCTCTCTGCATCCCCCCTCAACCACCAGTTAGAGATTTTTTGCACAAGGACTTCTCACAAACTAGCATGGAAAGTGGATGCACTATCATTCAGTTGGAAAAACCTCAAGGGGTATGCCTTTCCACCACTGCCTCTTCTACCACGGGCATTATTAAAGATCAAGCAGGACAAGCCCAAGATGATTCTACTGGCCCCAAATTGGCCTCGTCAATTCTGGTACTCAACACTGAAGAATCCATCTCAGGAGCCACCTTGGATTTTGCCTCAGATTCCCAATCTTTTGTCCCAACATCAGAGCCAGGTTCTGCACTCTCATATCAAAACTCTCAGCCTGGCAAATTCAGGGTCTATGATTAATCCTTCCCTTCCCAAAAAGGTCATGGATGTTATCTTAGAATCCAGACGGCCTAGCACTAGAAAATCTTATGCAGGCAAATGGAAGAGATTTTGCACCTGGATGCATGCTCAGGATTCGGATAGTCTCATTCTTAATATCCCTCTGATATTGCTTTACCTAATAGACATGCTACATAAGGGATTACCCTTCTCCTCCATAAAAAGTCATGCCTCTGCTATCTCTGCACATTACAATACAGACCCTGTAATCTTTTCGCATCCTCTTCTGAAACAATATCTCCGAGGAGCAAAGAATTTAAGGCCCCCTAGGACACCACCCATACCTGCCTGGGACCTCAATTATGTTCTGGAAAAACTCACTCTGCCTCCCTTTGAGCCTGCTGCCACAATTGATATTAAGTATTTATCATGGAAAACAGCTATCCTTCTGGCTTCGACTTCAGCCAGGAGAGTCTCAGAGTTACAAGCACTCATGGCTGTGGAACCTTACATTATTTTTCACCAAGATAGGGTGTCTTTAAGGACTAATCCAACTTTCGTGCCTAAAGTGGTTTCCAAAGTGGCTTTAAATCAAACTATTCACCTGCCAACTTTTTTCACTAAACCACAAAATAAGGGGGGAAAGGATCTTGCATTCCTTGGATGTACACAGACAACTTCGTTTCTACCTGGACAGAACCAAGGATATCCAGAAAACAGAGCAACTGTTTCTTATGCAGCAAACTCCCAAGGCAAAGCCATTTCAAAACAGACCATTTCTAAATGGATTGCGCATGGAATTAGATTTTGTTACTCATCATGGAAAGCAAATCCTAGGAAAAATTAGGACTCACTCTACCAGAGCTGCTGCCACTTCAGCTGCCTTTCTCAGGGGAGTACCTACCAAAGATATTTTGGAAGCTGCAACTTGGAGTTCAGTGCATACTTTCTCTAAGCACTACAATTTCCCTCTTTACTCTAAGTCTAGGGCAGGCTTTGCTTCTGCGGTCTTGCAGGGCCTTCTAGCCGCCCCTTCTACTCAATAACCACCACCCTTTATCTCAGCTTTGGGATTCAACCCTACAGTGATGACTGCAACAGTGAAACACGAACATAGTACTGTTGTGTACACTTACATAAATGTAGATGTTCGAGTGTCTTCACTGTTGCAGTCTGGGTTACCCTCCCTCCTGTCCCCTCTTATACTTAATTTGTGTGCTTGCCTACTTCACCTTCTTCTGAGGTGCATTTGCTACAGGCTATGGGGTTTGTGCTATGTTATTTTTTTTTGGTTTTTACTATTGGCCTTCATTTTTAGGCACCTGACATCTGGGGCAGGAAAAACTGGAGAGCATGGCGTCGGCTGGAAGCTTTGTACTCCAGGCCCTCTGACGTCAGGGAGCATGACTGAACAGCCGACGCCGGACCCAGAATTTGGGATTCTGGCCGACCGAGGGCTGCCTGCTGGCAGGAGGAACCCAACAGTGATGACTGCAACAGTGAAGACACTCAACATCTACATTTATGGTAAGTGTACACAACTGTATTTTCAAGTGAGTGCATAGATGTTTTAATACATGTTTTTAAGCAAGTTCAGCGTGCATTTTCTATGGTTTATTTGAAAGCTATAACTGTATGTTCATTGGGATTATAAGTAATCAGCGAAGTTGATTGGTTAATGTGCATGTGGAAATTTGTATTTAAACAATGTGATTATGAGTTCCTTTTACTCTGAGGAAGCCATCAGTTGATGGTGAAAGCGCTTAGTATTTTGGAGCCTTTTAGCTCTTCGTTATAACAGCTTGGTGCAGTCCGTGAATTTGTGTTTGTTTTATTTAGTTGTTACCCTGTTGGTTTCAGTGTTTTTTACAGTTTTTAAATTTACTTGCATTATAACATTCTACTGTATCTTGCTTGCATGTGTCATAACTTTTTATACTGAGCATCTACTAAATACTTAACATTTTAAATTACTTTGTATAATCTGTATTGTATAATCTGTAACATTTTGTTTCTAGCTGCACTGTTTTCATTTATTTCACTTTGATATGTGTTCAGGTACGTAGCACATAAGCACTAAACATCTGGAGATGTACTACATGATAGTGTTCTTGTTGTTCCGGCTTTTTCCTGGTTAGTGGTCATCACAGCCTAGGGCTAATTAGTGTCCAGTCCACCTACAGCATATCTTTGGGATGTGGGAGGAAACAGGAGCATCCGGAGGAAACCCACACTACCACAGAGAAGTTTAAAAAGATAAAGAAGCATTATTTAACAAGGGTGGGGGTGGAGTGGTCTATGCTTAATAAACTCATTGGCTGAGCTCATCCTGTTGACCCTTCTCAGCCACAAATGTAGAAGTACAAATAAGTGAAAAAATAGTGGATGAACATGAAAGGCCTGGTAGATAAAAAAAAAAAAAAAAAAAAAAAAAAAAACATTGAAGTTTAGTGTAAGGACCAAGCTGATTTGAGATCCTGACTGATGGAGGAAAATGTGAGCAAAACTGTGATGCTTTTCCACGTGGTCACTGGCACTACTTGTGTACCATAGTCTGGAGCATGGAAAGACACCCTTCCTTTCTGCTTGTTTGCTGCATCTGCAGCCATGAGTCAGTCTCTGTCTCTCCCTCTTTTTGTGACTTTATCGGGTGGTTTCTTAGCCAAGATGTTTTGTACTGAGGTGAGTTGATAGATACCTACCTTCAGCTACTTGGTTACACGTCCTCTTAAAGTTGTTATGCACTGTACGACTTCACATGAAATCAGTGCGGCTATACCATTTTAATCCATTTTTTTGCCCCCATATGACCACAACTGGTTCCACTTCCTCATGCTTTCCCTCCCCACCCCTTCCAGCATCTAAACCAGTAAAAGAACTCTCATCTGAGTTGTAGAAAAGGCTTCAGTGATGTATACCACAAGGCTGGCAACTGTACCATAAGTGTTTTGGGTTTACAATTGGCTATTGCCTCAAACAGCCTGTCTCCTGGATTCTTGTGTGGTATTTGCTGAGATCTGATTGGTCTTTTTTCCTCGTTATGCTTCCTGACTGCCAACCATCAGGCATCCTGCAATGAGCTAGGCCCATCTTCCCTAAGTGGAGATTGTCGACAACAGATAATCTCCCAAGCAGCAAATAGTGTTCTTTGGTAGCCAAGGCCTTAGCACCCATACAAGGCAGCTAGAAATGTGCTCTCAGATGTAAGGGTATGGAATGTCATCTTCTAAGGGCGTGTACCTTTCCATACTTATGAAGGTTACTGCATACAATTATCAGGGACGAGGCACATGTCCATGTTACTGCTCCTTGCAAGATACCTTTCCTCTTATAGGTCAGAGTTTTATTCCTGTATGCCATAGGGCCAGGCTGTATCCCTAGGTTATGTGCCTTTTTTTTTTTTTTTTTTTTAAGCAGATGCTGTCCATGACTGGAATTCAAAATGAGAGAAGTGCCACTGATTTGTGAACAGTCCTGCACAGTGAAGGCTTCCATAGTATGTTTAAGTGTTTTGCATCTGTTTCTAGGTCATTGCAGGCTGAGTAAATGGCACAGAAAAAAGAGATGCCTTCTTACATTTATTAAATTTAAGTATTTGTCAGACTTCGTTGTGTTTCTAAGGTCTTGAGTGAATTGTGTTTCTAAGGTCTTGAGTGAACTGGAACCTATCTTGGCAATCTGTAGGCAAGACAAAGAAACCAGTCCTAGATATGTCAGCCTATCGCAAGATACGCATGCATGCATTCATTCATTCATGCACCACACGTGTGTGCGCACATAATTTTGGAGTAACGTTTGTATTCGCTACCTCCAGAGCATAGAGGAATTGCATGCCAAAGATGATCAGGGTTTGATTAATAGCCCTGGCACTCTGAGTAGGCAGGATTGAGAGAGGAGTGAGGGAAAGGAGCCCTTTCACATTTGTCTTGGTGTGTGTGTGTGTGTGTGTGTGTGTGTGTGTGTGTGTGTGTGTGTGTGTGTGTGTGTGTGTGTGTGTGTGTGTGTGTGTGTGTGTGTGTGTCTGTGTGTGTGTGTCTGTGTGTGTGTGTCTGTGTGTGTGTGTGTCTGTGTGTGTGTGTGTCTGTGTGTGTGTCTGTGTGTGTCTGTGTGTGTCTGTGTGTGTGTCTGTGTGTGTGTCTGTGTGTGTGTCTGTGTGTGTGTCTGTGTGTGTGTCTGTGTGTGTGTCTGTGTGTGTGTCTGTCATGTAAGAACTGCAGGGCTAGTAAACATTGGCTCAAGATGATCACTGTTGATGTGACACCCTGACTCCATATGCAGTAATGGAAAAAGGAGTTTGGGATGGATGGATCTCTTGCTATTGATGAGAAGTTAACAATCACACTCATGCAGTTGACCTTTGTTTAGATAATTCCTACCCATTACTTCTTGGCTGGCTCAGTGCAGAGGGTGTGGGCTATCTGTATGCAATTGCTTCTTAGAAGAAATGGTGAGAGTAGGCTAGATTACTTGTGGTTGTCTCGTCTCTGGAAAGGAAATTCTCTAGAAAGAATATGCCCTTGCAAAGTGGAGAAAATATTCTATTCTGTGCTGATAGTGGGCATAGCTTGCTGATGGATTAGTGGAGACATTTGTATTTCTCTGCGATGACTGTTGCTTTTCGTGGGCTGCAGCTTGACAGTAAGATTCATTACAGTGAAGGACCACTGTTCAAGTTTCTCATTAGAGTAGTCATGTGGCCCATTTGAGTTGTATTGCCACTTTGCTAATTTGCCCTCTGAGTGTTTTGCAGCAGACCTTAATTTCTTTCCTGGGAAGTTTGCTTTCTAATATTGGTCGCCATGTGACAGTAAGTGTCTCCATTTATTAATGGCACCCATGTGTTGCTCTGGAGTGAGAAACTGTTATAACTGCTGAAGAGTTTCTCCTTAAGATGTTTCTGAATTTCATTTTTGCCAGGCATTTTCATAGTTTTTGGCTTCCTTTTGAGGAGTTCACATACTTGGCAAACGAAATGTACTGTGCAAGTGATTAGTTGGGGTACACATGCCAGATGTGCTTCCGGATCAGTTTGTTTGTGTTGTACTACTAGGCCGAGTGCGCCTCCAAGCATTTCTGCAGTTACCCTCTACTGTGCCTCTAGGCGTCTAATATTGTTTATTTGTATTTGCATTAATAATTCCAAAACCATGCTATATACAAGGTATCGGAACCTTTTAGCTTGAAGTGTACATGATGGCAAATACAACTGTTTTGATATTTGACCTCTTGTCTGAGTATTTGTTAGAGCTGTAAGGTGATAACTTCATAAGGCTCAAGCCACACCCACTAGGAGTTAAAGGTACACAATCACAAGCGCTGTACTGGAGGGAATGAGTTAAAGGGATATTTACCTTATTGGGTTCTGCTGTGCATCTTTTTTTTATTATGAGAAAAAAAAAGCCCACTAAACAGGAGTCTATTCTGACAATGGTCCAGCAGCCACTTTAACAGTCTAACCACCAGTACAATATATGTTTAAATTAGCATTATTCATTTCTTTTTTTAGTGGTGCCATATTGTAATATTTGTAGAGCAGCAGATAACACTGTCCTTCAGGCTAAGTTCCTTACCAGCCTTTGCATAGTTGTCCCTGGCAGTCGTATTCCTGGTTCCAGTTTGTGTTGGAAATGCAGCTTTGACTTTGTAGACAATCAGTTTCAGAAGCATGCATTAGTTGTCTGTTGCATTCATCTTTTTGTGTAGATATTCACTCTTCCTGTTCAGAAACTAGTAAGGTACTACCATTGTGCAGTGTTCAGTATGTGTTTGTAGCATTACTAAGTAAACAACACTGCAGAGTATTTGGAAGTAATCATTTGGTATGCTATTGTAGAATAGTATGTAATTTCTAGGTTTGTTTTCTCCCCTCATGCATGGTCTACAATAGCAGGGAATTTTAGAATTGTATACCATCTTTTGGAATGTAACCTCCCATCATAACCAGCAATGCTTGTCAGTACTGAAAAATATAGCAAACTAAATCTGAAGAGAGTCATATTAAACAAAATGCCTCTATCCCTTAAAATAAGACCTAGTAGACATGGCATTTTTAAAGTAAAGTTTGAGTGTTTAATTGCACAGATTTTTAATTGTACCACAACGAGCCTGGATTGTGTGCAGTATATGTAGTTGCATTTCATTTGATCTAAAGCACATAGGATTGTTGGGGGGAAACAGTGTCGCATTTTATCTAGATCAGAAATAACTGAATCACATTTGACTGAACACTATGTAAGCCTGTAGAAACAGTTTAAGAGTTCTTCGTGTTTCACTGTTGCAGTCATCACATTTGGGTTATCCTGCCAGGGGTAGCCCTCAAATCGGCCCGAATAGCAGAGGCTTAGTATTTCTGCGTCGGTTACTGTCGCTCCAGGACTGACGTCAGGTAGTCAGTGGTATAAAATCAGGCAGCCGACGCCATTACATCAGTCTTTCTTGCCGAGGAGCCCGAAGCAGTTTGCACGAGTGCCAGTCGGCCGCAACCTGGGTTTTCATTTCCGAATTGAAGTTGAAGTCTTCTAAAGCTAAGTAACCTGTTGGGGATCCTTTTTTCTTGCTCTAACCAATGTCAGAAAAAGTTAGCAATTGTCTCACCTGTGGAAAGCAAATACCACACAGAGACTTCCATTCTTACTGCGTCACCTGTTTGGGCCCAGACCACGATGCCCCTCGCTGTCACTTTTGTGCTTTGTTCAATGCCCGAACTATACATCGTCGGGCCCTTATTGTAGCTAGATATTTTCGCGCTCAGTCATCAAATTCCGATATGGCTTTGGTAAGCCATCTGACTACAGATCTTCCGAAAAAATGTAAGGATAAAGACCGAGACCGCACAGGTCCAAAACTGCCGACGCTTCTGCTAAGCTAGTCGGTTCTCTGGTCCTCAGTAAGGTGCTTTTGCAGCCGCTGATGCCTGCTTATGTAGATTCGCAGGCCACTACCGAGACCCTTCTGGAGTCAGTATGCCAGGAGACTACTTCGACTAAGGATCCTAAGGATTTTTCTACGTTGCATGGGTCCAGAGCTGCTGAGCAGGCACTGGCTTCTGAGGAAGTACTTGGCACTGCCAGTACCCGACACAAACCGACTTTTTTTGCGTCTTCAGTTATTTCTAAAACTGCAGAGTTTCTAAGGCCCAGGGTACGAACTACGCCCCAAAAAACAATGACCTAAGCTCAGGCACCTGCTTCCTTGCCTCAATCTCAAATGCTTTAAAATGGCGGAAGACCTTATTATGCTCATTAGGGGAAGCCAGGCTTACCCCTTCTAAAAGAAAAAGCGAAGTAGTTTTATCTGAACAGTAGTCCAAGGACTCTGATGCTTCTGAATAAGACATGCACCCCTCTCTGCTTATGACTATTCTGATGCAGAGGAATCCATTTCTTCTTCCTCAACAAATGAGGATTTTTCATTTGGGGAAACCCTCCATACTTTAAGGGAGCATTTCCAATGGTGATGTCAAAACTATCATCAGTCAAAAAAAGAGATTCAGGGAATTCTTAGGTTTACCACAGCACATGCCTTTGGCCATTCCTCCTGTCCTGGATGTTGTGGATGATGTTTTTATGGAATCCAGTTTGACTCCTGACACCCTTCCTCCTGCTCCCAGGAAACTTGACCGGTATTGGAGGTCCCTGACTCTCCAGAAATTCCTTTTTTAAAAATCCTACTGCTGACCCAGAAGTCATCTCTCAAGGACCTAAAGGAATTAAAGCAACCTCTGCTAAGAATCCCCCCCCCCCTCATTCAGGGATTCCCGAGCATTAGATGGGGTAAAAAAAGTATACACCTCTGCTACTCTTGCTATTAGAGCATTAAATTCCCAGTTCCACATGCTGAAATATCAGCAGCATACCATGGAACTCCTCAAACAAAAAAGATTTTCCTTTCCTGCTTGTGCAGAAAATAAACCATTACAAGAGCTAATGCATTCTGCAAGTCAAGTTACCAAGCACACCTTGCAATGTGGCTTTGACACCCTAGAAACATCTCGCAGGGCAGTAGTCACTGGTTCTGTCCTTAGAAGGCATGCTTGGCTTAAGGAACAGACATTGCCAGACCATGTCAAATCCAAATTATTGGACGCACCATTGAACAAAGACAATTTATTTTGCACCAAGGCAGAAGAGGTTTTAAAAAAGATGGAAAAAAAAAGCTAAATCTATGCAGACAGTTAGCCTTCTTACAGGTCCAGCCTCCGAGGTTCAGTAGGCATTGCCCCTCCAAGCACTGGTCCTTTCCTGCCCCCTCCAAGCCAGCTCAGCCCAGACCCAGGGGAAGCAGACCCCCCAGACAGCAGCCCCAGGGAAGGCAGAGATCTAAGCAATGGAGTTCCTAGTCTTCAAAAACGGAGTGCAAAGTCACCCCCTTATGGTAAGAGCTCACAATGACTTTACACCTCCACCCCTTACTTCTGCCCAGCTGTGCCCCCAGGAGGAAAACTCTCTCCTTCCATGCAAGCAACTGGGCCCAAAGACTGATAAGTCTTCAACATTAGTGTCCCAGGGATACAAATTTTATTTCCACACTCTGCCAACCCCAAAAGGGTTCCCAGATCTTCCTCCAAACCGGTGGGCAGAGGCCAAAAATCAAGTCCTTTCCTTGCTCTCCATGAGGGCAATACAGCATGTTCCTGCAGAGCAGATAGGCCAAGGCTTCTATTCCAGACTCTTCTGGCACCCAGAAAAGAGGGCACCTGGCACCCAATCCTCGAACTATCCATTCTGAACACCTTTCTGGTGATAGCAAAATTCTCACCCTCCAGCAGCAGCTTCCTATGCTTTCCAAGGATGCTTGGTTAGCCACCCTAGACCTAAAAGAGGCCTACCTACACATCCCAGTCAGGGAATCTTGCAGGAAATACCTACATTTCAGGGCAGCATCTATGCACTTTCAGATGTTCTTCGTGTTTCACTGTTGCAGTCATTACATTTGGGTTATCTGCTTGCAGGTAGCCCTCCGTCAGCCTAATTAAAAAAGTATTGGGTTCCGCGTCGGTTGCGGTCTCTTCTTCCATGATGTCAGGTCATCAAGGGTGTAAAACATGCAGCCAACGTCATTTCATCAGTCTTTCCGTGCGGTGCCCGAAGCAGAAGCAGTTCACAAGTGCCGGTCAGCAGACTCTTGAAATTTTCGTTTTCGAGTTTCAGAACCAAAGTCTTCAACTAAAAGCTAAGTACCCCATTGGGGAAACTTTTTTTCTTGCTCTAAACTGATGTCAGTAAAAGTAAATAATTGCATTTCTTGTGGAAAGCAAATCTCTTAAAGATTTTCATTCATACTGTATTCCTTGCCTAGGCCCTGACCTTGACGTACCTCGCTGTCAGTTTTGTGCCTTATTTAAACCACAAACTATCAGTCATCTGTATATCTGCGCTTCTAAATTTTTTGGTACTCTGTTCAATTATCATGATATGTCTTCGGTAAGCCATCCGACTACTGACATTCGGAAGAAACGCAAAGATACAGGCCGCCCAGTTCTCCGGTACTCAGTGAGGTGCTTTCGCAACCCCTGATACCCGCTACTTCAGATTTGCAGGCCTCTACTGAGACCCAATTGGAGTCTGGTATGCCGCGAGATGCTTCAACTGTGGAACCTGTGGATGTGTCTACCTTGGATGGGTCTGGTGCCACTTTGCAGGCACTGGCTTCTGAGGCTGTATTCAGGCCTGCCTACTTGCATATTAAACTGGTGCCATCTTCTTCAAGG
Source organism: Protopterus annectens (assembly GCF_019279795.1). Classification (NCBI taxonomy): domain Eukaryota; kingdom Metazoa; phylum Chordata; order Ceratodontiformes; family Protopteridae; genus Protopterus; species Protopterus annectens. Next base: position 779,968,263 of record NC_056733.1, on the reverse strand, counting down.
CCTAAAACTCAAACCATGCCTTGAAAACTGGCGCCCAGACTGCATGGTCAGGCCTCTATTCCTATAGAACAAATGATAAGAATGACTGAAGACCTTATTACTGTATTCAGGGGAAGCCAGCCTTCCCTCTGAGACCTAGGACTGAGTTTGCCTCTGACCATGATTCTGAAATTTGTTTCCTCTGATTACCAGGATTTGCCCTTGTCTACTTATGAGGATTCTGATGCTGAGGACTCTACTCCCTCTGCTTCCCCCCAAAAGGATTTCTCTTTTGGTGAAACCTTGCATACTCTCAGGGAGCTTTTTCATTGGGAAAGTCAGGATTTCTGATTCTAAAAAGAGGCTTAGGGATTTCTTACTCCTGCCCCAGCACGGGCCTTTAGCTATACCTCATGTACTGGACATAGTTGTTGATGCCTTTTCGGAATCTAGCATGGCCCCTTACTCTTTACCTCCTGCTTCCAGAAAACCTGATGGATATTACAGGGATGTTCTTCGTTCCCCATTGCTGCAGTCCTAACTATTGGGTATAGTCCGCATCCAGTCGGCCCGAATACCAGAGTATAAGGCTGACGTCGGTCAGGGCGCATCAGACTGACGTCAGTACATCAGGGTACTAATGCGCATGACCGACGTCATATCCTCAGTCTTTTTTGCCGCATGGTCCGATGCAGAAGCAGTTTTGCGAGTGCAGGTTGGCGTTCTGAAATATTTCCGAAACCGGAGTTTCAGACCGAAACAGAGTTGGCTAAGTACCCCGTTGGGGAACATTTTGTTTTTTTCTTGCCTCAGTATTTTACCGGATGTCAGAAAAAGTGAATAACTGTATTTCTTGTGGGAAACAGATACCTCATAGGGATTACCATACCTTGTGTATACCTTGTTTAGGGCCTGAGCACGACGTTGTTGGTTGCCGCTCTTGTGCTAGGTTTAACAAACGCACTATTAAGAGGAGGTTAGACTGTGCCAGGTTAGTGTTTGGGAAGCGTTGCAATTATAAAATGCCGTTGGATGCTCCGGCCCGCTGGCCCAAGAAGCGCAAGGACAAAACAGCGAAGCCTAGGGTTGATGAACCGGCAGTCCCGGACGTCGGTTCTTTAGAAGGCTCAGTGGAGCCAGAGGTTTTGCCAGGAGTTTCCATGGAGTCCCAGGCAGAAACTTTACTGTTACAGGATGTGCCTTCTCAGGAGGTAGGCCAGGCTGAGGGGGCTTCTCAGGTGACTGTTCTTCCCTCTCTTCCCAAGGTAGTTAGAGCCTCTCCTTCTGTTGCCAAAACTTCTTTGAGAGGTAGGCCTAGTTCAGCTTCAGTGGGGGCTTCTCCTAGCATTTCGGGTTCTGTACCTAAGAAACATATGCTTAAAATGGCAGAAGATTTGATTACTATGATTAGAGGTTCTATGCCCCCGCCTGATAAGAGGCCTAGGGTGGAACCGGAGTTTGATAGTTTTGAACAGTGTTCAGAGGCTTCAGAGTCTTCTGTGGAAGACTTGCAGGAGTATCCTACTTATTCTGATTCTGATGTGGATGATTCCACTCCTACAGCTTCTCCTCCTGAGGATTTCTCATTTTCAGAGACTCTGCATTCCATGAGGGAGCACTTTAAATGGGAAGGCCAGGATTACTCTGATTCCAGGAAAAGGCTTAGGGAATTCTTGGTTTTACCCCAGCATAGGCCCTTAGCTATTCCTCCTGTGTTGAATGTCGTGGAAGATGTTTTTGCAGAGGCTTCCCTGAACCCTGACTCTTTGCCTCCTGCTCCTGTTAAGCCTGATAGGTATTATAGGGTGCCCGAAGCTCATAAGAATTTGTTTAAGAGTCCTAGGGCGGACCCAGAAACTATTTCTCAAGGGCCTAAAGGTGTTAAAGCTTCTGTGGTTAAAAATCCTGTTCCCACTGATAAAGAGGCAAGGGCTTTGGATAGGTGGGGAAAGAAAGTGTATACTTCTTCCACTCTAGCCATGAGAGCATTGAATTGTCAGTTTCACATGCTGAAATATCAGAATTATCTCCTTTCACAATTGAAATCTAAGGTGGATGCTTTGGCGGAAGGTATTGAGTGTAAAGAGTTGCTGGATTTGGTTCATGTGTCTGAACAAGTGGGTAAGCATTCTTTGCAATGTGGTTTTGATGCTGTACAGGCCTCCTCGAGGGTGGCTGCTACCAGTTCTGTTCTTCGCAGGCATGCCTGGTTGAAGGATCAGAATTTAGCCGAGCATGTTAAGACAAGGATTTTGGATGCTCCTTTACAGTCTGATGTTTTGTTTGGATCGCCTGTGGAAGCAGTTTTAAAGAAAATGGAGGACAAAGCTAAGTCTATGCAAACTGTTAAAGATATTTTGCAGGTGCAGCCACCGAAGTTTAGTAGAAATTGGCCTGCTAAGGGGTGGACATATCCTGCTTATGATTCCCAGTCTAGGGGTAGGTCTAGACGTGGTAGGGGCAGGGCTCAAGGTTCTTTTAGGCCTAGAACAGGGAGTTCACCTGCTCAGACTTCTGGTGAGGGCAGGGGTCAGTCCTTTCGTAAACAGACCCAATGACCTGTCTTTTCAGCTGCCAGTAGATTCCCGTCTGGCAGCTCCTTTGGGAGGAAGACTGTCTCTTTTCAAAGAAAATTGGGATTTAATTACTCAAGACAAATGGGTGTTGGATATCATTCACCACGGTTACAGATTTTATTTCCATACAATGCCCCTTTCAAAGGCATGCCAGACGTTCCTCCTCCACAAAGAAAAGAGGCTCACAAGCAAGTTTCTCAGTTACTCCAGATAGGGGCCATTCAGCCAGTCCCTGTATCAGAAAGGGGCCTAGGATTTTATTCTCGCCTGTTCCTAGTACCAAAGAAGGGGAACACGTGGAGACCAATTTTGGATTTATCTCTCCTCAACACGCTTTTTTGGACATTCCCAAGTTCAAGATGTTGACGTTACAACAGCTTTTACCTCTGCTGGGCAAAGATCACTGGATGGTAACTTTAGATCTCAAGGAAGCTTACCTTCATGTGCCTATAAGGCTAAGTTGCAGGAAGTATCTGCGTTTCGAGCTGGAAATTCTCATTATCAGTTCTCTGCATTGCCCTTTGGCTTATCTACTGCCCAGAGTATTCACAAAGGTTCTGGCTCCAGTGATAGCTTACTTCAGGCTTCAAGGAATTCAAATCTATCCTTACTTGGACGACTGCCTGATTCTGGCTCAAGAAAAGGAAGACCTTCTACAGCATCTGGAACATGTCATAGCAGTGCTAAGATGCCTAGGGTATTCTGTGAACGAAATAAAGTCCAGTCTAGTACCCTCTCAAGACATGTGCTTTCTGGGTGTGAGACTGAATACAGCAGCCCAGATGGCCTTTTAACCCCGGACAAACAAAAGAGTCTATCACTTTACTTCCATCAACTATCTCATCAGTCCGTGCTGACTGCAAGGACAGTCCTTCAAGCATTAGGGTTCATGGCATCTTGTATTCTGGTGCTTCCCAATGCCAAACTGCATATGAGGAAGCTACAATGGTATCTCAAAATGTATGGACACAGCACTGCCAGGATTTGGACACTGTCATTCAAATAATACCTTGCCTTCAAAAGAATTTTGTGGTGGGCTCAGGAATGTCACCTAAACAAGGGACTCTCTGTGACCCGGCCAGAGGCAAGTCAGATCTTAACGACAGGTGCCTCGGACATTGCTTGGGAGCTCATCTAAATGGAAAGTGGATACAAGACAAGTGGCCTGCCAGACTACAGCATCTACATATCAACATGAAGGAGATGTTAGCAGTCCAGTTTGCATTAATGGCTTTCAAGGAGTTACTTCTTCCAGGGCAGGTGTTGATTCTAACAGACAACACAACTGTCATGTGGTACATCAACAAGCAAGGGGGAACACATTCTTATCCTTTATGCAGGCAAGCAATGATTTTATGGGAGACTGCGCTAAGCTTGCAATTAACTCTTCAGGCAAGGTTTCTGCCGAGCACAGAACTCCTTAGCAGATGTGTTAAGCAGACAAATCATGGATCCCCACAGTGGAAACTGGATCTTCATGTATTTCAAAACTGACAGTGTCATGGGGAACTCCAGACATAGATCTGTTCGCTTCTGCACTAAACGAGCAGCTGGCGCAGTATTGCGCAAAGGGTGTTCAGCACACAGCTTGGAAAGTGGATGCTCTGTCTTTCAGTTGGAAAAACCTTCATGTCTATGCCTTTCCTCCTCTGCCTCTTCTTCCAAAGGTACTATTAAAGGTCAGGCAAGACAGGCCAAGGATGATTTTGATAGCTCCAGATTGGCCTCGGCAACACTGGTACCCACTACTACGGAGTCTGGTAAGGAAGCCGCCATGGCCTTTACCTCTGATTCCTCATCTGTTATCTCAGAAGGATGGTCATCTGCTCAATGTCAAGCTTCACTCTCTTCATCTAACAGCCTGGCATATTCTGTGTTGAAACACAGCAGGTCTCAACTTCCTCAGCAAGTTTTAAATGTGATTATGGAAGCTAGAAGACCTAGTACAAGGAAAGTGTACGCAGAAAAATGGAAGAGATTCTTATTTTGGAGTACAGCAAAGAATTTGCAGGTTTCTGAGCCTAATTTGAGTGTGGCTCTTCAATACCTTACTGAGTTATTGGACAAAGGTTTGTCCTTCTCTTCCATTAAGATTCATGCTGCAGCAATTTCAGCTCACTATGATTGTGACCCACCATTGTTTTCGCATCCTTTGTTCAAGCAGTTTCTTAGAGGGGCAAAGAATATAAGACCCCCACGTAGAGCTCCTACTCCTGCTTGGGATCTCAATTTTGTGTTGGAAAAACTTACTCTACAACCTTTTGAGCCTGCGGCTACTGCTGAATTGAAATACTTGTCTTGGAAGACTGCTTTTCTGTTGGCTATAACTTCTGCAAGAAGGGTGTCTGAGTTGCAGGCCCTTATGGCAGTAGAGCCATTTTTGATTTTCCATAAGGATAGGGTATCATTACGTACTAATCCTTCCTTTATGCCTAAGGTGGTTTCTAGTGTGGCTTTAAACCAAACTATTCATTTGCCTACTTTTTATGCAGATCCCCAAAATAAAGGGAAAAGATTTTGCACACTTTAGATGTACACAGGCAATTGCGTTATTATTTAAGCAGGACTAAGGATTTTAGGCAGTCTCAGCAGTTGTTTGTTTCTTTTGCTTTGAGTTCACAGGGCAAGCCTGTGTCAAAACAAACTATTTCTAGGTGGATTGGCTTTTGCATTGCATTTTGTTATTCCCATCATGGCAAGGAGATTCCAGCTGGGATTAGGCCTCATTCCACTAGGGCTACTGCCACTTCAACAGCATTTCTAAGGGGTGGCAACTAAGGATATTTTGGAAGCAGCTACTTGGAGTTCAGTGCATACTTTCTCTAAGCATTATCACCTACCTATCTACTCTAAGTCTAGGGCTGGTTTTGCCACAGCTGTTTTGCAAGGCATGTTGTCAGCTCCTGCTTCTTTATGATTTGCCAGCCTCCCTTACCTCTGCTTTGGGATTCTACCCAATAGTTAGGACTGCAGCAATGGGGAACGAAGAACATAGTACAGTTTTGTACCTACCATAAATGTAGATGTTCGAGGATCCCATTGCTGCAGTCCAATTTACCCTCCCTCCTTCCCCTCTGTGTTTAGGGGTGGTTGTGTAGGTGAGGTTACATGCTTATATATTTTTTGTATATATTCTTGTATATATTGTACATATTTTTGGTGCAGGTATTTTGGGCCTTGTCTTTTTAGGATCTTCTGACATCTGGGGCAAGAAAAGACTGAGGATATGACGTCGGTCATGCGCATTAGTACCCTGACGTACTGACGTCAGTCTGATGCGCCCTGACCGACGTCAGCCTTATACTCTGGTATTCGGGCCGACTGGATGCGGACTATACCCAATAGTTAGGACTGCAGCAATGGGATCCTCGAACATCTACATTTATGGTAGGTACAAAACTGTACTTTCCTGACTCTCAAGTTCCTTTTCAAAAATCCTACTGTGGATCCTGAAAGAGTTTCACAGGGACCCAAGGGCATTAAAGTTACTACTGCCAAAAATCCTACCCCCTCTGATAGAGACTTCAGGGCGCTGGATAGATGGGGTAAGAAGGTATACACTTCTGCAACTTTGGCCATTAGGGCCTTGAATTGCCAGTTTCATATGTTAAGGTATCAGCTGCATATTATTGGATTGCTTAAACAGAAAATTATGTTGACTCCTGATTGTGCTGAAAATAAGGATTTACAGGATTTTATGCATTCTGCTGAACAAGTTGGTAAACGTGCATTGCAATGTGGTTTTGATTCACTAGAGGCATCTTACAGGGCTGTGGTAGCTGGGTTTGTACTTGGAAGGCATGCTTGGCTTAAGGAGCAATCCTTGCCAGATTTTGTTAAAGTGAAATTACTAGATGCTCTTTTAAATCAGGGCCACCTGTTTGGCAACAAGGCAGAAGAAGTTCTTAAAAAGATGTAGGAAAAAGCTAAATCTATGCAAACTGTTAAGACTTTTTACAAATACAACCTCCAAGATTTAGTACGCATTGGCCTTCTAAGAATTGGTCCTTTCCTGCCTCTTCCAGACCTTCAGTCCAAACACAGATCCAGAAGACCACCCAGGCTTCAGTCCCAGGGGATGCACAGGACTAAGCAGTGGGGGGACTGAAGCCTTGATGCTCTTCTGGATCTGTATTTGGACTGCCTTGTCATACAGGGTGCTAATGTTTGGGGTACACCATAAAAAGAAATCACACCTGGTACCCTGTCAACAAATTATATTCCTGGGAGCAAGCTTGAATACAACTTCCCAGATGGCTTTCATCATGCCAGAGAAACAAATTCACTTGACAACCTACTTCAAACAAGTGGTTACAAAAACCCTGCTATATGCAAGGCAAATACTACAAGCCTTGGGGTTCATGGCTTACATCATTCTTCTAATTCCATATGCAAGACTGCATATGAGGAAACTACAGTGGTATCTAAAAAGCCTATGGTGTCAACATTCACAGGATCTAGAAGCAATGATTCCTGTCATTCCTTGTCTATGCCTATTGTTCCTTTGGTGGGCAGAGGCCTGCCACCAAAACAAGGGACTACCATTCACACTACCCCCTACCGCCCAAACCCTAACAGACGCATCAGACTATGCATGGGGGTCGCACCAGGCAGGGAAGTGCATTCAGGGCAAATGGAACCCAATTCAAATGCACCTTCACATCAATCATAAAGAAATGTTAGCTCTACAGAATGCTCCGACAGCTGTACAGGACCACATTCTTCCAGGACAATTAATGGTAAAGACTGACAACACCACTGTTTATGTGGTACATAAACAAGCAGGGGGGTGCCCACTCCTACCCCCTTTGCAGACTAGCCATGGCCTTGTGGAACACAGCCTTGACTTGCCAAATACATCTTCAAGTTCAATTCCTGCCAGGAAAGCAAAATACTCTGGCAGACGACCTAAGCAGAAATCTTATGGACCCACACGAATGGAAACTGGATCCACAAATCTTCAGCATGTTGACACGAAAATGGGGGAGCCCAGGCATAGTTTTGGGGAGAGGCAAATAGATCTATCAGTTGGGCAAATTCTGCACAAGAACTCATCACAAAAAAGCTTGGAAAGTGGATGCTCTATCCTTCAGCTGGAAAAACCTATCAGTCTATGCCTTTCCCCCTCTGCCTTTGCTCTCAAAGGTCTTACTAAAAGTCATACAGGAAAAAACAAAAATGATTCTGATTGCTCCAGACTGGCCTTGCCAACACTGGTACCTGCTTCTAGGGAATATATGTCACACCTTCCTCTGTGGTACTTGCCTCAAACACCTCATCTGTTGTCACAGCAGAACTATCAAATTCTAAACACTCCACCTCCAAACTCTGAATCTTGCAGCAATAATCAACTAATTTCACCAATCACATCTCTCAGTAAACCTGTGATGGATGTCATTTTGGAGGCTAGAAGGCCTAGTACTAGAAAATTCTATGCTGACAAATGGAAGAGATTCTGTGCTTGGAACCAAGCACAAGGAATAAACACAGCAATGCCCAACATTCCTCAGATTTTGCAATATTTAACTGAGATGCTTCACAAGGGCCTATCTTTTTCTTCTATAAAAATCCATGCCTCTGCCATCTCTGCTCATTACAACACAGAGCCTCCTCTCTTTTCTCATCCCCTGCTAAAGCAGTACCTCAGAGGGGCCTAAAATTTAAGACCTCCCAGGAGAGCACAGACTCCTGCATGGGACCTCAATTTTGTGCTGGAAAAACTCACCCTACCTCCTTTTGAACCAGCTGCTACTGCAGACATGAAATTTCTTTCTTGGAAGACTACCTTTCTTTTAGCGGTCACTTCAGCTAGAAGGGTTTCAGAACTAGAGGCTCTCATGGCAGTGGAGCCTTTCATTATCTTTTCCTGGACAGGGTGGCCCTCAGGACCAATCCTTTTTATGCCTAAGGTGGTATCCAGTGTGGCTCTTAACCAGACCATTCACCTCACCTGCCAACTTTATTCCCAAATCTGCAGAACAAGGGGGAGCGAATTCTGCATTCATTGGATGTACGCAGATAACCAAGATTCTACTTAAACAGGACAAAATCTCTAAAAGTCTGAGCAACTACTGGGTGGCATTTGCTACAGGAGCAGAGGGGAAAGCTGTATCAAAGCAGACTATTTCAAAATGGATAAGCTATTGTATTCATTTCTGCTACATGCACCATGGTAAACCTGTGCCCAAGGGGATCAGATCCCATTCCACCAGGGCTGCTTCTACTTCGGCAGCCTTTCTCTGAGGGGTTCCTACCAGGGACATTCTAGATGCTGCTACTTGGAGCTCAGTTCATAAAACATTACTATTTACCTCTCTTCTAAATCCAGGGCAGGCTTTGCCACTGCAGTCCTGCCGGGCCTTATAACTGCTCCTAATGCTGTTTAATTCCATCCTCCCATCCATAGCTTTGGGATTCTACCCAAATGTAATGACTGCAACAGTGAAACACTAAGAACATAGTACAGTTGTGTACTCTTACCATAAATGTAGATGTTAGTGCATTCAATGTTGCAGTCCAGGTTACCCACCCGCCAGCCCCCTTTCTTTATTATACCTCTTCTTTCCTTCACTGTGCTCAAAAGCCTTTGGTATATTTGCTTTTAGTTGAAGGTAAATTTTTTGTGTTCTAAAATACATGCATATATATATTTATATATTTTTGCTCCCCATTTGGGGGGCACCTGACATCTGGGGCAAGAAAAACTGATTAAAATGGTGTTGGCTGCATGTTTTTATACCCCTGACAACCTGACGTCATGGAAGAGGAGACAGCAACCAACGCAGGACCCAAGACTTTGTTATTCAGGTCGACTGAGGGCAACCTGCCAGCAGATTACCCAAATGTAATGACTGCAACAGTGAATACACTCTAACATCCACATTTTATGGTAAGTGTGCACAACTGTACTTTCTACTTGGACAGGTTTAAACCTCAAAGGAAATCTGAACAACTGCTGGTGGCATTTGCTGCAGGGACAGAGGGGAAGGCTATTTCAAAGCGAACCATCTCCAAATGGATAGGCCATTGCATTCACTTCTGCTATAAGCACCATGGAAAACCTATCCCACAGGGGATCAGATCCCACTCAACTAGGGCTGCATCTACCTCTACAGCCTTTCTCAGAGGCGTACCTACCAAGGACATCCTAGAAGTTGCTACCTGGAGTTCTGTACATACTTTCACCAAGCATTACCATTTGCCAATTTTCTTTAAATCCAGAGCTGGCGCTGCCACTGTAGATGTTCTTCATTCCACATTGCTGCAGTCCTAACTATTGGGTAGTCCGCTGTCCAGTCGGCCCGAATACCAAAGTATATGGCTGACGTCGGTCAGGGCGCATTAGACTGACGTCAGTACGTCAGGGTACTAATGCGCATGACCGACGTCATATCCTCAGTCTTTTTTGCCGCATGGTCCGATGCAGAAGCAGTTTTGCGAGTGCAGGTTGGCGTTCTGAAATTTTCTGAAGTCGGAGTTTCAGACCGAATCAAAGTTGGCTAAGTACCCGTTGGGAACATTTTGGTTTTTCTTGCCTCAGTATTTAACCGGATGTCAGAAAAAGTGAATAACTGTATTTCTTGTGGGAAACAGATACCTCATAGGGATTACCATACCTTGTGTATACCTTGTTTAGGGCCTGAGCACGACGTTGTTGGATGCCGCTCTTGTGCTAGATTTAACAAACGCACTATTAAGAGACGGTTAGACTGTGCCAGGTTAGTGTTTGGGAAGCGTTGTAATTATAAAATGCCGTCGGATGCTCCGACGCCCGCTTCGTCCAAAAAGCGCAAGGACAAAACAGCGAAGCCTAGGGTTGATGAACCGGCAGTCCCAGACGTCGGTTCTTTAGAAGGCTTAGTGGAGCCAGAGGTTTTGCCAGGAGTTTCTTTGGAGTCTCAGGCAGAGACTTTACTGTTGCAGGATGTGCCTTCTCAGGAGGTAGGCCAGGCTGAGGGGGTTTCTCAGGTAACTGTTCTTCCCTCTCTTCCCAAGGTAGTTAGAGCCTCTCCTTCTGTTTCCAAACCTTCTTTGAGAGGTAGGCCAAGTTTAGCTTCCGTGGGGGCTTCTCCTAGCACTTCAGCTTCTGTGCCTAAGAAACATATGCTTAAAATGGCAGAAGATTTAATTACTCTGATTAGAGGTTCTATGCCCCCTCCTGATAAGAGGCCTAGGGTGGAACCTGAGTTTGAGAGTTTTGAACAGTGTTCAGAGGCTTCTGAGTCTTCATGGAAGACTTGCAGGAGTATCCTCCTTATTCTGATTCTGATGTGGATGATTCCACTCCTACAGCTTCTCCTCCTGAGGATTTCTCATTTTCAGAGACTCTGCATTCCATGAGGGAGCACTTTAAATGGGAAGGCCAAGATTACTCTGATTCTAGGAAAAGGCTTAGGGAATTCTTGTTTTACCCCAGCATAGGCCCTTAGCTATACCTCCTGTGTTGAATGTGGTAGAAGATGTTTTGCAGAGGCTTCCTGAACCCTGATTCCTTGCCTCCTGCTCCTGTTAAACCTGATAGGTACTATAGGGTGCCTGAAGCTCATAAGTATCTTTTTAAGAGTCCTAGGGCAGACCCGAGACTGTTTCTCAGGGACCTAAAGGTGTTAAGGCCTCTGTTGTTAAAACCCTGTTCCCACTGATAAAGAGGCAAGGGCTTTGGATAGATGGGGAAAGAAAGTGTATACTTCTTCCACTTTAGCCATGAGGCGTTGAATTGTCAGTTTCACATGCTAAAATATCAAAATTATCTCCTTTCACAATTGAAATCTAAGGTGGATGCTTTGGCGGAAGGTATTGAGTGTAAAGAGTTGCTGGATTTAGTTCATGTGTCTGAACAAGTGGGTAAGCATTCTTTGCAATGTGGTTTTGATGCTGTACAGGCCTCCTTGAGGGTGGCTGCCACTAGTTCTGTTCTTCGCAGGCATGCCTGGTTGAGGGATCAGAATTTAGCTGAGCATGTTAAGACAAGGATTTTGGATGCTCCTTTACAGTCTGATGTGTTTGGTTCGCCTGTGGAAGCAGTTTTAAAGAAAATGGAGGACAAAGCTAAGTCTATGCAAACTGTTAAAGATTTTTTGCAGGTGCAGCCACCGAAGTTTAGTAGAAATTGGCCTACTAAGGGATGGACATATCCTGCTTATGATTCCCAGTCTAGGGGTAGGTCTAGACGTGGTAGGGGCAGAGCTCAAGGTTCTTTTAGGCCTAGAACAGGGAGTTCACCTGCTCAGACTTCTGGTGAGGGCAGGGGTCAGTCCTTTCGTAAACAGACCCAATGACCTGCCTTTTCAGCTGCCAGTAGATTCTCTGGCAGCTCCTTTGGGAGGAAGACTGTCTCTTTTCAAAGAAAATTGGGATTTAATTACTCAAGACAGATGGGTGTTGGATATCATTCACCACGGTTACAGGTTTTATTTCCATACGTTGCCCCCTTTCAAAGGCATGCCAGACGTTCCTCCTCCACAAAGGAAAGAGGCTCACAAGCAAATTTCTCAGTTACTCCAAATAGGGGCCATTCAGCCAGTCCCTGTATCAGAAAGGGGCCTAGGATTTTATTCTCGCCTGTTCCTAGTACCAAAGAAGGGGAACACGTGGAGACCAATTTTGGATTTATCTATCCTCAACACTTATCTGGACATTCCCAAGTTCAAGATGTTGACGTTACAACAGCTTTTACCTCTGCTGAGCAAAGATCACTGGATGGTAACTTTAGATCTCAAGGAAGCTTACCTTCATGTGCCTATAAGACTAAGTTGCAGGAAGTATCTGCGTTTTCGAGCTGGAAATTCTCATTATCAGTTCTCTGCATTGCCCTTTGGCTTATCTACTGCCCAGAGTATTCACAAAGGTTCTGGCTCCAGTGATAGCTTACTTCAGGTTACAAGGAATTCAAATCTATCCTTACTTGGACGACTGCCTGATTCTGGCTCAAGAAAAGGAAGACCTTCTACAGCATCTGGAATATGTTATAGCAGTGCTAAGATGCCTAGGGTATTCTGTGAGCGAAATAAAGTCCAGTCTAGTACCCTCTCAAGACATGTGCTTTCTGGGTGTGAGACTGAATACAGCAGCCCAGATGGCCTTTTTAACCCCGGACAAACAAAAGAGTCTATCACTTTACTTCCATCAACTATCTCATCAGTCCGTGCTGACTGCAAGGACAGTCCTTCAAGCATTAGGGTTCATGGCATCTTGTATTCTGGTGCTTCCCAATGCCAAACTGCATATGAGGAAGCTACAATGGTATCTCAAAATGTATGGACACAGCATTGCCAGGATTTGGACACTGTCATTCAAATAATACCTTGCCTTCAATAAGAATTTTTGTGGTGGGCTCAGGAATGTCACCTAAACAAGGGACTCTGTGACCCGGCCAGAGGCGAGTCAGATTTTAACGACAGATGCCTCGGACATTGCTTGGGGAGCTCATCTAAATGGAAAGTGGATACAAGACAAGTGGCCTGCCAGACTACAGCATCTACATATCAACATGAAGGAGATGTTAGCAGTCCAGTTTGCATTAATAGCTTTCAAGGAGTTACTTCTTCCAGGGCAGGTGTTGATTCTAACAGACAACACAACTGTCATGTGGTACATCAACAAACAAGGGGAACACATTCTTATCCTCTATGCAGGCAAGCAATGATTTTATGGGAGACTGCGCTCAGCTTGCAACTAACTCTTCAGGCAAGGTTTCTGCCGAGCACAGAACTCCTTAGCAGATGTGTTAAGCAGACAAATCATGGATCCCCACGAGTGGAAACTGGATCTTCATGTATTTCAGAAATTGACAGTGTCATGGGGAACTCCAGACATAGATCTGTTCGCTTCTCCACTAAACCACCAGCTGCCAAAGTTTTGCACAAAGGGGTTTCATCACACAGCTTGGAAAGTGGATGCTCTGTCTTTCAGTTGGAAAAATCTTCATGTGTATGCCTTTCCACCTCTGCCTCTTCTTCCAAAGGTGCTCTTAAAGGTCAGACAAGACAAGCCAAGGATGATTTTAATAGCTCCAGATTGGCCTCGGCAACACTGGTACCCACTACTAAGGAGTCTGGTAAGGAAGCCTCCATGGCCTTTACCTTTGATTCCACATCTGTTATCTCAGAAGGACGGTCATCTGCTCAATGTCAAGCTTCACTCTCTTCATCTAACAGCCTGGCATATTCTGTGTTGAAACACAGCAGGTCTCAACTTCCTCAACAAGTTTTAAATGTGCTTATGGAAGCTAGAAGACCTAGTACAAGGAAAGTGTACACAGAAAAATGGAAGAGATTTTTATTTTGGAGTACAGCAAAGAATTTGGAGATTTCTGAGCCTAATTTGAGTGTGGCTCTTCAATATCTTACTGAGTTATTGGACAAAGGGTTTGTCCTTCTCTTCCATTAAGATTCATGCTGCAGCAATTTCAGCTCACTATGATTGTGACCCACCATTGTTTTCGCATCCTTTGTTCAAGCAGTTGCTTAGAGGGGCAAAGAATATAAGACCCCCACGTAGAGCTCCTACTCCTGCTTGGGATCTCAATTTTGTGTTGGAAAAACTTACTCTACAACCTTTTGAGCCTGCGGCTACTGCTGAATTGAAATACTTGTCATGGAAGACTGCTTTTCTGTTGGCTATTACTTCTGCAAGAAGGTTGTCTGAGTTGCAGGCCCTTATGGCAGTAGAGCCCTTTTTGATTTTCCATAAGGATAGGGTATCATTACGTACTAATCCTTCCTTTATGCCTAAAGTGGTTTCTAGTGTGGCTTTAAACCAAACTATTCATTTGCCTACTTTTTATGCAGACCCCCAAAATAAAGGGGAAAAGATTTTGCACACTTTAGATGTACACAGGCAATTGCGTTATTATTTAAGCAGGACTAAGGATTTTAGGCAGTCTCAGCAGTTGTTTGTTTCTTTTGCTTTGAGTTCGCAGGGCAAGCCTGTGTCAAAACAAACTATTTCTAGGTGGATTGGGTTTTGCATTACTTTTTGTTATTCCCATCATGGCAAGGAGATTCCAGCTGGGATTAGGCCTCATTCCACTAGGGCTACTGCCACTTCAACAGCATTCCTAAGGGGGGTGGCAACTAAGGATATTTTGGAGGCAGCTACTTGGAGTTCAGTGCATACTTTCTCTAAGCATTATCACCTTCCTCTCTACTCTAAGTCTAGGGCTGGTTTTGCCACAGCTATTTTGCAAGGCATGTTGTCAGCTCCTACTTCTTTATGATTTGCCAGCCTCCCTTACCTCTGCTTTGGGATTCTACCCAATAGTTAGGACTGCAGCAATGTGGAATGAAGAACATAGTACAGTTTTGTACCTACCATAAATGTAGATGTTCGAGGATCCACATTGCTGCAGTCCAATTTACCCTCCCTCCTTCCCCTCTGTGTTTAGGGGTGGTTGTGTAGGTGAGGTTATATGCTGATCATTTTGTATATATTGTACATATTTTTGGTGCAGGTATATTGGGCCTTGTCTTTTTAGGGTCTTCTGACATCTGGGGCAAGAAAAGACTGAGGATATGACGTCGGTCATGCGCATTAGTACCCTGACGTACTGACGTCAGTCTAATGCGCCCTGACCGACGTCAGCCATATACTTTGGTATTCGGGCCGACTGGACAGCGGACTACCCAATAGTTAGGACTGCAGCAATGTGGATCCTCGAACATCTACGTTTATGGTAGGTACAAAACTGTACTTTTTGCAGGGCCTTGGAGCTGGTCCTAATACTATCTAAATTCCTCCTCCCATTCTTAGCTTTGGGAATCTACCCAAATGTAATGACTGCAACAGTGAAACACAAAATACATAGTACAGTTGTGTACACTTAACCATAAATGTAGATGTTAGAGTGTATTCACTGTTGCAGTCCTGGTTACCCTCCCTCCAGCCCCCTGACTTTGTTTGGCTATACCTCGTCTCTCCTTTTCAATGCTTAAAAGCTTTTTGGTGTATTTGCTTTTTTACTTTTTTGTTTGAGGTATAACCTTGTATATTTATAGATTTAATTGCTTCCCATTAGGGGGACACCTGACATCTGGGGCAAGAAAAACTGATGTAATGACGTCGGCTGCATGTTTTGTACCCCTGACGTCACGGAAGAGACAGCAACCGACGCAGGACCCAAGACTTTGTTAATCAGGCTGACTGAGGGCTACCTGCAAGCAGATAACCCAAATGTAATGACTGCAACAGTGAATACACTCTAACATCTACATTTATGGTAAGTGTACACAACTGTACCTTCTCTGCTCCTCCCTTTGGCTTATCCACTGCTCCCAGAGTTTTTACAAAATGCCTGGCTCCAGCCATTGCTTTTTGAAGAAAAAGAAATATTCAAATTTTCCCCTACTTAGACGATTGCCTGATTCAGGCAGACAGGAAAAGCTGTTACAGCACCTGACCTTTGTTAAGGACCTACCAACCTCTCTGGGGGTATGCTATCAATGAAAAGAAATAAAAACTAGTCCCCACACAAAAAAATGTATTCCTGGGAGAAAGCCTGGACACAGCATCCCAGATGACATTCCTTACTCTAGAAAAACAAGCCTACCTGACAGGCTACTTATAGCCACCAGAACCCAGTTATCCACAAGGAAAATCTTGGAAGCACTAGGGTTCATGGCCTCCTGCATTCTACTCATTCCATGTGCCAGACTGCATATGAGGAAACTACAATGGTACCTAAAAAGCCTTTGGTGTCAACACTCAAGACCTGGAAACTATCACACCAATGATATCTTGTCTAAGGAAAGATTTTCTTTTGTGGGGAGCAGCCTGAAACCACAACATGGGACTTCCCTTTTCATAACCCCACACCACCCAGGTCCTCACCTCAGATGCATCAGACTATGCCTGGGGTGCACACCTGGATGGTAGGTGCATTCAGGGCCATTGGAGCCCAAATCAAATACATCTGCACATCAGCCAAAAAGAGATGCTAGCGGTTCAGCACGCCCTGACAGCTTTCAGACCCCCTACTCTCCCCGGGGCCTCTACTGATCAAAACAGACAACACCACAGTGATGTGGTATATCAACAAGCAGGGAGGGGACTCGCTCTTATCCTCTCTGCAGGCTCGCCATGACCCTTTGGCACATAGCCTCAGCCATGCCAACTACACCTGCTAGCAGAATTCCTGACAGGCTCCCTAAACTCTCTGGCAGACAACTTAAGCATAAACCTGCTAGACCCACACGAGTGGCAGCTAGACCACAGAGCCTTCACCCTTGTAACCCAGAAATGGGGAACCCTGAAGGTGGACCTCTTTGCTTCCTACTCCAGTCATTGGCTCAGCAAATTCTGCACCAGGGAACCTTACAGCAAGGCCTGGAAAGTGGATGGTCTATCCTTCCAGTGGTTAAACCTCTCGGTCTATGCATTTCCCCCACTACCACTCATTACAAGGGTACTGCTCAAAACGAGGGAAGAAAAACAGAGGGCAATCCGGATTGCCCTAGACTGGCCATACCAGCATTGGTACCCACTGCTCCGCAGCTTGTCACCCCTGCCACCATGGCACCTACCTTGGATCCCAACACTCCTGACCCAGAGGAATGGAGAATTCATGCATCCCCAATTGCAGACCCTCAACCTGGCAGCCTGGCTTATTCCCTGACCTCTCTTCAAGCTGCCAGCCCAATCAAACAAGTCCTAGATGTTGTACGTAAGGCCAGATGCCCCAACACTAGAAAATCCTATGCTGACAAATGGAAAAGGTTTTTACCTGGATCCAGGCTAAGGGAGCAGGAACAGCACAGTCCTCCCTACCTCTCATCCTGGATTACCTAGCAGACCTACTACACAGGGGTCTGTCCTTCTCTTCTATTAAAATTCATGCTTCTGTCATCTCTGCTCATTACAGCACAGAGCCACATCTCTTCTCACACCCTCTTATCAAACTGTTCCTAAGAGGGGCTAACAACTTAAGGCCACCCAGAAGAGCTCCTACCCCAGCTTGGGACCTTAACTTTGTTTTGGAAAAGCTCACCCTACCTCCCTTTGAACCTGCAGCTTCAGCAGAGTTAAAATTCCTCTCTTGGAAGACAGCCTTGCTTCTGGCCATCACTTCAGCTAGAATAGTATCAGAGCTACAAGCACTCATGTCTGTAGAGCCCTTCATCATTTTCCATGCTGACAGCGTCTCCCTCAGGACTAACCCATCCTTAATGCCTAAAGTGGTGTCCAGTTTGGCGCTCAACCAATCCATTAATTTGCCCACCTTTTTCCCTAACCCACAAAAGAGGGAAAGGATACTGCACTCTCTCTAGATGTGCACAGACAGCTCAGATTCTATCTGGACAGGACTAAATTGGAAAAAAAAAAAATGATCAATTGCTACTCGGCTTTGCAGTAGGGGCAGAAGGCAAGGCCATATCCAAACCAGCAATCTCCAAATTGATAGCACACTGCATCCATTTCTGCTACAAACAGCACAGGAAACCACCCCCAGTGGGGGTCAGGACGCATTCCACCAGGGCAACCTCCACCTCTGCAGCTTTTCTCAGAGGGGTCCCCCGCCAGGGACATCCTGGAGGCTGCAACATGGACATCTGTTCATACTTTCACCAAGCATTACCACCTGCCTATCTTCTCCAAATCCAGGGCAGGCTTTTCCACCGCAGTCTTGCAGGGCATCCTAGCCAGCCCCCAGTCTTCTGGACTGCCTCCACCCTTTACTTCAGCTTTGGGAATCAACCCAAATGTGATGACTGCAACAGTGAAACACTAAGAACATAGTACAATTGTGTGCACTTGCCATAAATGTAGATGTTTGATTGTGTTCACTGTTGCAGTCCTAGTTCCCCCGCCTCCACACCCCCCTTCTCTCTCTCTCTTCCTCTATCCTTGCAGGGAATTTTTGGTATTTACTTTCTACTGGTGGTCCTCCACCATAACCTAGCTCCCTGTTTGGGGGCTCCTGACATTTGGGGCAAGAAAAACTGATGTAATGGCGTCTGCTGCCTGATTTTTATACCACTGATGACCTGACATCAGTCCTGGAGCAACAGCAACAGATGCAGAAATACTAAGCCTCCGGTATTCGGGCGGACGGAAGGCTACCCCTGGCAGAATAACCCAAATGGGATGACTGCAACAGTGAATACACTCCAGCATCTACATTTATGGTAAGTGTACGCAACTGTACTTTCTCCCCCCCCCCCCATTATTTTGGGTTTAAATTTTTTGGATTGATTTATTTAAAATACCAAAGTACAAATACAGCAAATTAAAGTGCATCCATATGTACATAAATACATCGTGTTTATGCACTTGGTGTATGTGACACAGGGCTTGGCTAGTAATCTTTGGAGCTTTACTAAAAAAAAGTCCGCTAATTTATCTGGTACAGAAAATGCCCTATGTAATAATTTCCAGGTATGTTTTCCAAAACATGGAGGGTGTAATACATATGATAGATTTTTAGCTTAAGTAACTTGATTTTACAGAGAAGGTTACTTCATGCTCCTGTATGAAATATCAACAGCTGAATTTTGATCCCTTTAAAATTTTATATAAATTTGGTAGTATCGAACTGCTTTGTTTATGCAAATATGTTTTATATATGTGAGGAGTTCTGGGTACTCCAATTCTGTATCATTAAAACCTTGAGTTTTGTTATGATACACTCTCAACATAGAGAGACTAGCAGAGTCTAATGCTGGTAATGCAAAAAGTGCTCTGAAAGATGATTCAGAGTACATCTTGTTAAAGCTTATTGGAATGAGATAAAGCTGTTTTGTCAGGCTTGATGGACAAACGGATGTTTCTCATATGCGTACCTCTCAACTGTAAAGATTTTCGCAGAATGTCCAGATTTTTGCCTCATATTTTCATAAAATTGTGGATTTCTGGCAAATTAGTGGCAATTCATTAAAGATTGAAGTTAGAAAATGAGACATTTGAGTTTGACTTCAAACCCTTCAAAAAATACTTGCTAATACAACACCTTTTATTCTATCAACTGAGTTTGAGAGCAATAATTAAAATTTCTCTATTTTTGAACATTTCTCTCATTGTTATGTATGGCTTTGTCCAGATTTCTTGTTCTAAGATGTAGAGAGGTATGCTTCTATGGTATTCCTGTACTGTGTAACACGCACCATCTTCTCTTTGTGTGTTTTAGCTGTTGGGAGAAAGATGACTGCTAAAAACTGGTTTAATGATATTAAACCAAAATTCAGATTGTTTTGCTTAATTAGAACAGTTTGTGATACTGAACTTGATCGTATGCAATCTAATAATGTTGGCTTGTAAATTTGAAATGTTGGCCAAAAGTCTTTGCTTTTGGTTATATGTGGTAACATTGCCTCTCTAAAGGATTGACAGCAACAGTTAAAATGAAGGTTGCTTATAAGAGCTACATTATATGAGGTTAAGTGTTAAAGTTAATGAAAAGAGAATATTTGGATACAATATAGTTACTAGGTACATAGGATATTTGGATACAATATAGTTACTAGGTACATAGGATTTTAGGAAGTCCAAACAAAATATACTAGAGACATAATCTGTTAATATTTCATTATGTCAATGTTTTATGTGTATAAATATTTTGAGTTTTTTACTTTCATAAAATATTAGGAGTTTGCAACCATTAAAAAAAGTTAAAGGCTGCTGGCAAAAAGTGGACTAGGTTGGTCAACAGAAATGCAGTGAAGAGGTATTTGTTGTAAAGTTATGAGTGATTGTTTTGAAGAGTGCGAAGTCTTGTATATCCTGCAGACTTGAGATGGAGTACCTACCTCTACTCCCAGTTTTTAGGCAAAGTTGTAGCAGTCGCAACTGATTCACAACTACAGTTACTGCTATAAAATGCTTGATTTTCTTCACCTCCCGCTCCCGTTATTCCCTCACTACTACTACATTATGAATACGCCGGTTCCCTCACTACTACATTATGAATACGCGGATGTCCTTCAAGGTTGCATCTGCAGTCCTAACAAATGGGTTGTCCTGCCGTCAGGCAGCCCTTCGGTCGGCCGGATTCCAAAGTCTGGGTCTGGCCTCTGCTGGTGTCGCACTTCACCCGACGTCATCTCTTCTGGTCTTCGGGTATAAAGGCATCAGCCGACGCCATTTTCCTCAGTCTTTCTTGCCGCGTGGCGCCCGAAGCAGAAGCTGTTCGCAAGTGCCGGTCGGTCAGATCCAGAGATTACTACTACCGAATACTACTTCGAAGACTTCTAAAAAGCTAAGTACCCCGTTGGGGACTCTTTCTTGCCTCAGCCGATGTCAGAAAAAGTGAATAACTGTTTAACTTGTGGGAAACAAATACCTCAAAGATTTCCACTCTTACTGCTTACCTTGTTTAGGCCCAGACCACGACGTAGCAGCCTGTTTAGCCTGTGCTTCCTTCAACCGACGAACGCTTAGGCGTCGGTCGGAGTTTGCTGAACAGTTTTTCGGCTCAGATTTTGCGTACATTATGCCGTCAGATCCTCAGACTTCTCAAATTGTTAAGAAACGCAAAGAAAAAGACCGACACTCGCGGTCCACGGTTTCGGCCGAAACCACGGTTAAGCAAACCGCGAGTGTCTCTGTTTCGGCCGAAACCGAGCAAACGGGTCAATCTTCAGCCGAATCCATGACTACTACCGAGGCTCCTGCTACCCTAGTTGAATCGGCCTCTGAAGTTTTGCCTATTAATGTGGTTCCTCTAGAATTATCGGACACCATCCCTTTGGATGTCTCTACCCCAGCACGTGGTGCTGCTAGGCCTCCTGCAGCCATGTCTATAAAGGCCTTTGCCAGGGCTAAAGCAGCCAAATCTGCTAAGTCTGTGCCTGTTAAGCCCCCCTCTCACAGGCCCAGGTCCAGTTCCCAAATGCTTACTCTGGCAGAGGATCTCATCTCTTTAATAAGGGGATCCCAATCTCACCCAGACAGGGCCTCTCCGCCTCCAGAAAAGAGACCTAGAGCAGAGCCCCCTGAGCCAGTGTCCTCAGATGACTCTTCTGATGATACAGACAATACAGACCATCCAGAGGCTCCTTTTTCTACTTATGAAGATTCCGATGCTGAAGAATCTATTCCTTCTGCCTCTCCACCAGAGGAATTTTCCTTTGGGGAAACCTTACATGCCATGAGAGAACAATTCCAATGGCAGGGACAAGATTTCTCTGATTCAAGAAAAAGGCTTAGGACCTTTCTACATTTACCGCAACATAGGCCCTTAGCTATACCTCCAGTTCTTCCTGTTGTGGATGATGCATTTAATGATGTTTGCACTGCTCCTGATACTTTACCTCCAGCCCCTGCCAAGCCCGATAGGTTTTACAGGGTACCGGACACTCATCACCACCTATACAAGGCTCCCTTGCAGGTCCTGACACTCTCTCCCAGGTGCCTAAGGCAGTAGCCGACCTCAGCAAAAAACCCTCTCCCTTCTGAAAGGGAATCCAGGTCCTTGGAGAGATGGGGTAAAAAAGTTTACACCTCTCCTACTCTCTCAGCTAGAGCTTTGAACTGTCAGTTTCATATGATCCAATACCAAGAGTTTATGCTTGATCAGTTAACTAAGAAACTGTCCTCTGATGATTCCTTAGATAAGAAATATGTTTTGGAAATGGTGAATAACATTCAGCAGGTTAGTAACCATTCTTTAAAATGTGGCTATGATGCACTGGAGGCTTCATTTAGATCAGCCATGACTGGCACAGTTATAAGAAGGCATGCATGGTTGAAAGAACAGGTCTTGCGGATCATGTTAAAGCAAAGCTATTAGATGCTCCTATGGATAAGGTCAGTCTATTTGGTTCTCCTGCCCAGCAAGTAATGAAGAAAATGGAAGAGAAGGCAAAATCTGTACAAACAGTTAAAGATTTCTTACAGGTTCAGCCCCAAGGTTTAGCAGGAACTGGCCTTCCAAAAATTGGTCCTTTCCAGACTCCTCTAAATCTCAGAGAGGCAGGAATAGACGTTCCAGAGGCAGAAATCAATCCAGAGGAGGTGCCTACAGAGGACGCCAGTGGCAAGGCAATAACCAACGAGGCACAGGCACAACCACTGCCACTGCAACAGGACAATCACAGTGACTTGGCTCTGACACCGCCTACCAGGGAACAAATAGCAGCACCCTTAGGCAGAAAGTTAGCCTTATTTTCAAAAAATTGGCACTATATCACAAGAGACAAGTGGATTTTACAAACTATAGACCAAGGCTACAGGTTTCATTTCCACACCTTACCAGTAAAAAGAGGAATGCCAAACCTACCTCCAAATCAAAAAACAGAAGCTCTAAAACAGATAGCTCAATTAACAAAGATGAGAGCTGTAGAAAGGGTACCACCTACAGAACAGGGCAAAGGATTCTACTCCAGACTCTTCCTAGTACCAAGAAAAGAGAAATGTTGGAGACCTATTCTCGACCTGTCCGCCTTAAACACATTCATCATTGTTCCAAAATTCAAAATGCTGACCCTACAGCAACTTCTTCCCATGCTGGGCAAGGAGTGTTGGCTGGTAACTCTAGATCTCAAGGAGGCATACCTGCACGTCCCCATACGACCAAATTGCAGAAGATACCTCCGATTTCTTGCAGGATCAGAGCATTATCAATTCTCAGCATTGCCCTTTGGCTTATCTACTAAGCCCAGAGTATTCACAAAATGCCTGGCATCAGTAATCGCTCATTGCAGGCTACAGGGAATCCAAATTTATCCATACCTGGACGACTGTCTGATACAAGCGGACAACAAAAGCAAGCTGACAAAAGACTTACAAAGAGTCATTTGCTTACTACAAGCCCTGGGATACACAGTCAATTTAAAAAGTCAAGACTGATACCATCCCAAACAAGAACATTCTTGGGTGCAGAATTGGACACAGTAAAACAGATGGCATTCCTAACTGCAGAAAAACAAGAACAACTCCCTCTTTACTTCTTGGCATTAACAAAGCAGAACAAACTAACAGCAAGGAAAGTACTGCAGGCCTTGGGCTTCATGGCATCATGCATAATCCTGGTCCCCCATGCCAGACTGCATATGAGAAAGCTACAGTGGTACCTAAAGAATTTATGGTCTCAACACAAGCACAGCTTAGAAACCGAAATACCACTAATCCCATGCCTGAAACAAGAGTTCCTATGGTGGGCACAAGCATGCCAGTCAAACCCAGGCTTGCCCTTCCACAATTTTCAAGCAAGCCAAACCATCACAACGGACGCCTCAGACCTAGGTTGGGGGGCACACATGCTGGACAAATGCATACAAGGATTATGGACTCCAGACCAGCTGCACCTGCACATAAATCAAAAAGAAATGCTGGCAGTAAAACTAGCAATCCAGAATTTCAGACCATTCCTCAAAGAAGGCCATTTAATGATAAGGACAGACAACACCACAGTCATGTGGTACATCAACAAACAGGGAGGCACTCATTCATACCCCCTATGCCGAATGACTCTGGACCTATGGAATATGGCTCTGAGCTACAACATCCAGTTACAGGCAATATTTGTACCGGGAAAAGAAAACATCCTAGCAGACATGTTAAGCAGAACTACCTCGGATGCTCACGAATGGATGCTACACCCGGACATCTTCAAGGCCATCACAAAGAAATGGGGAATGCCACAAATAGACCTATTCGCATCCCCACTCAATCACCAGCTCAAATTCTGTACAAGGACATACCACCCACTTGCATGGAAGGTGGACTCTCTATCCTTCAGTTGGAAAGGCCTGACAGCATATGCATTCCCACCTCTTCCTTTGATGCACAAGGTACTACTGAAAATCAAAGAGGAACGTCCAAGGATAATTCTGATAGCTCCGAATTGGCCAAGACAACACTGGTATCCATTGCTGAGGAGCATGTCTCGGGGGAGAACGTGGACACTACCCCTGATGCCTTTGATGTTAACTCAGAACGACTACAACATCATGCATCCAAACCTAAAAACTCTGCAACTGACTGCCTGGAACATTACATAACAGCAACTAACCCATATTTATCCCAAAGAGTTAAAGACATTATCCTTGAGGCCCGCAGACCTTCAACAAGAAGGAACTATGCAGGAAAATGGAAAAGGTTTGTCATTTGGAGTACTGAAAGAAGAAAAGATGTGTCAAAGATAGATATTGCTAACATCCTGGAGTACTTGGCAGAGCTTCTCCATACAGGCCTGTCCTATTCCTCCATCAAGATACATGCATCAGCTATTTCTGCAGAATACAGCTTCGATCCCCCTGTCTTCTCACATCCTCTACTCAGGCAGTTCCTCAGAGGAATCAAGAATGTAAAACCTCCTAGGAAACCACCATTACCAGCATGGGACTTGAACTTTGTGCTAGAAAAATTGACACTCCCTCCATTTGAACCAGCAGCAACAGCAGATCTTCAACACCTATCCTGGAAAACTGCTTTCCTACTGGCAATTACTTCAGCAAGAAGGGTTTCAGAACTGCAGGCCTTAATGGCAGTACAACCCTTCCTAATCTTCCATCAAGATAGTGTCCATGAGAACTAATCCTACATTTATGCCTAAGGTGGTATCCAGAGTGTCTCTAAACCAGGCAATCCACCTACCTACCTTCTTTCCCAATCCACAGAACAGGGGGGAAAGACTGCTGCATACTTTGGATGTGCATAGACAGTTGCGCTACTACCTGGACAGAACCAAGGGCAATAGAAAAACTGACCAGCTTCTAGTAGCTTATGCAACAGGAAGGGAAGGAAAAGCAATTTCCAAACAGACAATCTCCAAGTGGATAGGAAATTGCATAAGATTCTGTTACTCCTACCATGGAAAGCAAATTCCACAGAACATAAGACCTCACTCTACAAGGGCTACAGTCACTACCACAGCTTTCTTAGGAGGAGTGGCTACCAAGGACATTATTGAGGCGGCTACTTGGACCTCCGTGCATACATTTGCCAAGCATTACAACTTACCTCTATACTCTAGATCCCGAGCAGGGTTTGCCACTGCTGTATTGCAAGGGATCCTAACTACACCATAATTCTTCTTCCTCCTCCCCTAGTTTGGCTATGGTATTCTACCCATTTGTTAGGACTGCAGATGCATCCTTGAAGGACATAGTACAGTTTTGTACCTACCATAAATGTAGATGTCCGAACAGGATAGCATCTGCCGTCAGGATTACCCACCCTCCTTCCCCTCCCCTCTGTGGTACTCCTAGGGTATTTACCCTCCTTATAGCTAGCTAGGGGGGGATCTCTTATGGTGTATTTGTTTGTATATATGTACATACATGCTTATTTTTTGTGTTTGCCTACTATTTTTTTTGGAAACATTGGCATTTACCCAAAATTTAGTTTTCCAAGAGGGCAACTGGCATCTGGGGCAAGAAACACTGAGGAAAAGAAACACTGAGGAAAATGGCATCGGCTGATGCCTTTATACCCGAAGACCAGCAGAGATGACGTCGGGTGAAGTGCGACACCAGCCGAGGCCAGACCCAGACTTTGGAATCCGGCCGACCGAAGGGCTGCCTGACGACAGGACAACCCATTTGTTAGGACTGCAGATGCTATCCTGTTCGGACATCTACATTTATGGTAGGTACAAAACTGTACTTTCCCCTCACTACTACATTATGAATATGCGGATGTGTACAAGTTCCTTTAGTTTCCCTAGGTGTTTGTTTTGTTATCCTTGTAAATCTCTGACACTGGTATGATTTGTCCCTAGAGAAATCTTTGACATTGGGTTTGTTTAGATTCGCTGAATGGTATCGGTTATGTACTGTAAACTTCTGGCAGTGATGGTGACCCGAAATTTTGCTTGCTCATTAAATGCGTCTTCAGAACAAATCAGAAATTGCTGAAAAGGGTTCAGGAATGACCAATTCACTTGCGTGACTAGGAAATAAAACAAAAACACCAGATCACTTGCAACATTTTTTTTTGTTTTAATTTTTAAATTCTTCAGAGAGCATTTCATGATTGGGTTGCACAAAGATTGTACCTGCCAGGGTTTTCTCCTGCTCAGGATAGTTTACATCTGCAGTGTCCTGACTAAAGTGGCATGCATGGCCATCTCCTTAACTTCTACATTTCATGCTCACCTCTTCTATTCTTCAACTGTATAAAATAGCATAGTGTGTTGCCCTCCTGTTTCTACATGTTAAGCAGGCGTTATCCATTTAAACTGACTACATTGTACACAGGTTGTACTTACTGCCACCTCGTTGTGCTTCACTGGATTATGTTAAGCTGCATATTATACTGTTCGCTGATGTTCGTGTTTCACTGTTGCAGTCATTACTCTTGGGTTATCCTGCTGGCAGGCTACCTGCAGTCGGCCTGAATTCCAAAGTCCTGGTCCGGCATCTGTTGCTGTCGCCTCTTCCCTGACGCCAGTGCGCCAGGGGAATAAAAGATGCAGGCGATGCCATTTTCTTCAGTCTTTCTTGCTGTGCGGTGCCTGAAGCAAAAGCAGTTCGCAAGTGCCGGTCGGCTGACTCCTGAGATTTTCAAATCCGAATTTCAGAACCGAATTTCAGAAACTAAGTCTTCATTAAAGCCAAGTATCCCGTTGGGGAAACTTTTTTTTTTCTTGCTCTAGACCGATGTCAGAAAAAGTTAACAATTGTATTTCTTGTGGGGAAACAAATACCTCATAAGGATTTTCACTGTTACTGTATTCCTCGTTGCTAGATGTCGGTTTTGTGCTAGATTTAACCAACGGACTATTAAGCATCATTCAATTTTGCATTTCATTACTTTGGCCGAAGATTCAATTATATAATTCTGTCGGAACAGCCGACGACTGGAGTTTACAAAAAACGCAAGGACAAGGAAAAAGATAGGCATCCGAGGTCCAAAACAGACTAGGCGTCTGTTAGGCCAGTCGCCGGTTCTCAGTGAGGCGCTTTCGCAGCCCCTGGCTCCCATTACCTCAGAGCCACAGGCCGCTTCAAAGTCCCACATGGAGCCGACTGGGCCTCTGGATACTCAAGGTATTAGACACTCTGAAATCATTCCCTCAGATGGGTCTGGAACCGCTGAGCAGGCATAGACTTCTGAGGGTGTCTTCAGACCTACACAGTTATATGTTAAACCATCTTCAGCTTCAAAGACTAAAGCAGCTTTAAAGACAAAGAAACAAGTACAGCATTCTCCTACTCAAACTACCATGCCTAAAAAAACAGATGCTTAAAATGGCCGAAGACCTAATTACTTTGATCAGGGTTTCCCATCCCCCTCCTGATAAGAGGCCTAGGCAAGAGACATAATACGATTCTTCTGATCATGTTTCTATTTCCTCTGATTCCTCTTCTAAACAGGATTATTTTATTCCTCCCTATGAGGACTCTAATGCTGAAGAATCCATTCCTTCAGCCTCTCCTCCTGAGGATTATTCTTTTGGGGAAACCTTGCATACCATGAGGGAGCATTTCCACTGGGAGAGCCAAGATTACTATGAATCTAAGAAAAGGCTCAGACTTTCTGCTACTCCCTCAGCACAGGCCCCTTGCTATTTCACCTGATCATAGCGTTTCACTGTTGCAGTCATTACACTTGGGTTATCCTTCTGGCAGGCGACCCGCAGTCGACCAGAGTTCCATAGTCTTGGTCTGGCATCTGTTGCTGTCTCCTCTTCCCTGATGTCAGTGCGCCAGGGGTATGAAAGTTGCAACCTATGCCATTTTCTTCAGTCTTTCTTGCCACGTGGTGCCCGAAGCAAAAGCAGTTCGCAAGTGCCGGTTGGCCGACTACTGAGATTTTCAAAATTGAATTTCAGAACCGAAGTCTTCAATAAAGCTAAGTACCCCGTTGGGGAAACTTTTTCTTGCTCCAGACCGATGTCCGTAAAAGTTAATTGCATTTCTTGTGGGAAGCAAATACCTCATATTCACTCTTACTGCATTCCTTACCTAGGCCCTGACCACGACGTTACCAGTTGTCGGTTTTGTGCTAGACTGAAACGCACTATTAAACGTCGGTTTGATTTTGCATTACATTATTTTGGAAGAAGATTTAATTATATAATGCCGTCGGAACAACCGATGACCGGAATGTATAAAAAAAAAGCAAAGATAAAGAAAAAGGCATCCGAGGTCCAAAACCGATGACTAAGCCTTTTCTAGGCCAGTCACCGGTTCACCAGTTCTCAGTGAGGTGCTTTTGCAGCCCCTGACACCCGCTACCTCAGAGCCACAGGCCGTAATCGAAAGCCAAGTGGAGACACCGAGGTCTGTGGAAACTATTCGGCCTACGGAGACTATACCCTCAGATGGGTCCGGAGCCGCTGAGCAGGCACCGGCTTCTGAGGGTGTTTTCAGACCTTCACAGCTAACGAAGCTACTACAGCAGCAAAGGCAAAGTCAAAACACCATTAAAGACAAGGAAACAAGTTTAGCATTCTCCAGAACAGTCATCCATGCCAAAGAAACAGATGCTTAAAATGGCCGAAGACTTTATTACTTTAATCAGGGGTTCCCATCCCCCTCCTGACAAAAGGCCTAGGCAAGACACTGATTGAGTCTTCTGATCAGGTTTCCATTTCTTCTGATTCTTCTTCTGACCAGGGCTATTCTCTCCCTCCCTATGAGGACTCTGATGCTGAAGAGTCCATTCCTTCAGCCTCACCGCCTGAGGAATACTCTTTTGGGGAAACCCTGCACACCATGAGGGAGCATTTCCATTGGGAGAGCCAGGATTACTCAGAATCCAAGAAAAGGCTCAGATTTCCTTTTATTGCCTCAGCACAGGCCCTTGACTATTCCCCCTGTGCTTGATATTGTTGATGTTCTGAATCCAGTCAGTCTCCAGATTCTTAACCCCCTGCACCAGTAAAGCCAGACAGGTACTACAGGGTCCCTGACTCTCATAAATTTCTTTACAAAAACTCCGCTGCAGATCCAGAAACAATTTCTCAAGGTCCTAAAGGGGTTAAAGCTTGCACTGGCAAAAATCCTGTCCCCTCAGATAGGGATTCCAGAGCTCTGGACAGGTGGGGGAAAAAGTTTACACTTCTGCTACTTTAGATGTAAGAGCTTTAAACTGTCAGTTTCACATGCTTAAATATCAACATTATCTCATGTCATTGTTAAAGCAGAAAATGGTTACAAATATAGAAAGTCCTGACAGCAAAGAAATGCAGAATTTATTGCATGCAGTTGAACAAGTGGGAAAGCATACTCTGCAATGTGGATGTCCTTCAAGGATGCATCTGCAGTCATTACAAATGGGTTGTCCTGTCGTCAGGCAGCCCTTCGGTCGGCCGGATTCCAAAGTCTGGGTCTGGCCTCGGCTGGTGTCGCACTTCACCCGACGTCATAGCTGCAGTTATTCGGGTATAAAGGCATCAGCCGACGCCATTTTCCTCAGTCTTTCTTGCTGCGTGGCGCCCGAAGCAGAAGTTGTTCGCAAGTGCCGGTCGGTCAGATCCAGAGATTACTACTACCGAATACTACTTCGAAGACTTCTAAAAAGCTAAGTACCCCATTGGGGACTCTTTCTTGCCTCAGCCGATGTCAGAGAAAGTGAATAACTGTTTATCTTGTGGGAAACAAATACCTCATAAAGATTTCCACTCCTACTGTATACATTGTTTAGGCCCAGACCACGACATAGCAGCTTGTTTAGCCTGCTCTTCTTTTAACCGACGGACGCTTAGACGTCGCTCGGAGTTTGCTGAACAAATTTTCGGCTCTAATTTTGCCTACATTATGCCGTCGGATCCTCCGACAACGCAAATTTCCAAAAAACGAAAAGAAAAGGACCGACACTCACGGTCCGCGGTCTCGGCCGAAACCGCGATTAAGCAAACCGCGAGTGTCTCGGTTTCGGCCGAAACCGAGCAAGCGGTTCTTTCTCCAGCCGAAACCATGCCTTCTACCGAGGCCTCCTCTAACCTGGTAGAATCAGCTTCTGAAATCCAGCCTTCTGCTGCGGTTTCTCAGGAATTATCAGACACAATTCCCCTGGATATTTCAACCCCTGCGTGGAGCTGCTAGGCCTCCTGCAGCCATGTCTATTAAGGCCTTTGCCAGGGCTAAAGCAGCCAAAGCTTCAAAACTGTGCCTGCCAAACCCCCACACACAGGCCCAGCACTAGCTCTCATATGCTTTCTTTGGCTGAGGATTTAATTTCTTTAATTGTGGATCCCAGCCTCATCCAGACAGGTCCTCTCCCACCTCCAGAAAAGAGACCTAGAGCAGAGCCCCCTGAACCAGTATCCACTGATGGTTCCTCTGATGAATCAGAACATACAGACCTTCCTGAGGCTTCTTATTCTCCTTACGAAGACTCTGATGCGGAAGAGTCCATTCCTTCAGCCTCTCCACCTGAGGAATTTTCCTTTGGGGAAACCTTGCATGCTATGAGGGAACAATTTCAGTGGCAGGGCCAAGATCTCTCAGACTCCAGAAAAAGGCTTAGAACCTTTCTACATTTGCCACAACATAGGCCTTTAGCTATACCTCCAGTTCTTTCTGTTGTAGATGATGCATTTAATGATGCTTGCACTGCTCCTGATTCATTACCCCCGGCTCCTGCTAAGCCCGATAGGTTCTACAGGGTCCCGGACACTCATCACCATTTATACAAGGCTCCCAGATCCAGAGACTATCGCCCAGGGCCCTAAAGCTGTAGCTGCTACTTCTACTAAAAACCCCCTCCCCTCTGAAAGGGAATCCAGGTCCTTAGAGAGATGGGGTAAAAAAGTTTACACTTCTGCTACCTTGTCAGCTAGGGCTTTGAACTGCCAATTTCATATGATTCAATGTCAAGAGTTTATGCTTGACCAGTTAACTAAAAAGCTTTCCTCTGAAGAATCTTTAGATAAAAAATATGTTCAGGAAATGGTACATAACATACAGCAGGTTAGTAACCATTCTTTAAAACGTGGCTATGATGCACTGGAGGCTTCCTTTAGATCAGCCATGACTGGCACAGTTATCAGGAGACATGCATGGTTGAAAGAACAGGCATTACCAGACCATGTCAAATCAAAGCTTTTGGATGCACCCATGGACAAGGTCAATTTATTTGGTTCCCCTGCTCAGCAGGTACTAAAAAAGATGGAAGAGAAGGCGAAATCTGTACAAACTGTGAAAGATTTCTTACAGGTTCAACCTCAAAGGTTTAGCAGGAACTGGCCCTCCAAGAATTGGTCCTTTCCAGACTCCTCAAAGGCTCAGAGAGGCAGGAATAGGCGTTCAAGAGGCAGAAACCAATCCAGGGGTGCCTACAGGGGACGCCAATGGCAAGGTAACAACCAGCGAGGCACGGACGCAGCCACCACCACTACAACACCTCAATCACAGTGACTTGACAGTGGCACCGCCTACCAGGGAACAACTAGAAGCACCCTTAGGCGGAAAATTAACCTTATTTTCAAAAAACTGGCATTGCATCACAAGGGAAAAATGGATTTTGCAAACTATAGACCAAGGTTACAGGTTACATTTCCATACTCTACCAGGGAAGAGAGGAATGCCAAACCTACCACCTACTCAAAGGACAGAAGCTCTAAAACAAATATCTCAGCTATTAAGAATGAGAGCTGTGGAAAAGGTACCATCTATGGAGCAAGGAAAGGGATTTTACTCCAGACTCTTCCTGGTACCAAGAAAAGAAAACAAATGGAGACCCATTCTAGATCTGTCCGCTTTAAACACATTCCTTATTGTTCCAAAATTCAAAATGCT
The DNA here is from genome assembly GCF_019279795.1 of Protopterus annectens. Classification (NCBI taxonomy): domain Eukaryota; kingdom Metazoa; phylum Chordata; order Ceratodontiformes; family Protopteridae; genus Protopterus; species Protopterus annectens. Next base: position 779,936,087 of record NC_056733.1, on the reverse strand, counting down.
GACCCTACAGCAGCTTCTTCCCATGCTGGGCAAGGAGTCTTGGCTGGTAACTCTAGATCTCAAGGAGGCATACCTGCACGTCCCCATAAGACCAATTTGCAGAAGATACCTCAGATTTCTTGCAGGATCAGAGCATTATCAATTTTCAGCATTGCCCTTTGGCTTATCTACTGTGCCCAGAGTGTTCACGAAATGCCTGGCATCAGTAATTGCTCATTGCAGACTTCAGGGAATCCAAATTTATCCCTACCTGGACGACTGCCTGATACAAGCGGACAACAAAAGCAAGCTAGCGGAAGACTTACAAAGAGTCATTTACCTGCTGCAAGCCTTGGGATATACAGTCAGTATAAAAAAGTCAAGGCTGATTCCATCCCAAAGAATAACCTTTCTGGGTGCAGAGCTGGACACATCAAAACAAATGGCATTCCTAACTGCAGAAAAGAAAGAGCAACTACCTCTCTACTTCTTGGCATTAACAAAGCAGAACCACCTAACTGCAAGAAAAGTACTGCAAGCTCTAGGCTTCATGGCATCCTGCATAATTCTGGTCCCTCATGCCAGACTGCATATGAGAAAGCTACAGTGGTACCTAAGGAATTTGTGGTCCCAACACAAGCACAGCCTAGAAACCAAAATTCCAATAATCCCATGCCTGAAACAAGAGTTCCTATGGTGGGCTCAGGCCTGTCAATCAAACGCAGGATTGCCCTTCTGCAACAGCCAACCAAGCCAAACCATCATGACAGATGCCTCAGACCTCGGTTGGGGGGCACACATGCTGGGCAAGTGCATACAAGGCTTATGGACTAAGACCAGCTGCACCTACACATAAATCTAAAGGAAATGCTGGCAGTAAAATTGGCAATCCAGTCATTCAGACCATTTCTCCAAGAAGGTCAGTTGATAAGGACAGACAACACCACAGTTATGTGGTACATCAACAAACAGGGAGGCACCCATTCATATCCTCTATGCCGGCTGGCACTGGACCTATGGGATGTGGCCCTGAGCTACAACATTCAGTTACAAGCAATTTTGTACCGGAAAGAAAACATTCTAGCAGACATATTAAGCAGAACAACCACAGATGCCCACAAATGGATGCTTCATCCGGACATCTTCAAAGCCATCACAAGGGAATGGGGATTACCACAAATAGACTTGTTTGCATCCCCATTCAACCACCGGCTAAAGTAATTCTGCACAAGGACGTACCACCCACTTGCTTGGAAGGTGGACTCCCTATCTTTCAGTTGGAAAAACCTGATAGCATACGCATTTCCACCACTTCCTTTGATGCACAAGGTGCTTCTGAAGATCAAAGAGGACCGTCCAAGGATCATCCTGATAGCTCCAGACTGGCCAAGACAACATTGGTACCCATTGCTGAGGAGCATGTCTCGGGAACAAATATGGACACTACCCCTGATCCCATTACTGTTAACACAGAACAACTACAACATCCTGCATCCAAACCTGAAAACTCTGCAGCTAACTGCCTGGAACATTACATAACTGAAAATAACCCAAATTTATCCCAAAGGGTTAAAGACATAATCCTGGAGGCTCGCAGACCTTCACCAAGAAAGAATTATGCAGCAAAATGGAAAAGATATCTCATTTGGAGTACTGCAAAGGGAGAAGATGTGACTCTGGTAAACATGGCCAACATCCTCGAGTACTTGGCAGAGCTCTTCCACACAGGCCTGTCCTATTCTTCCATCAAGATACATGCATCAGCTATTTCAGCACAATACAGCTTGGATCCTCCTGTCTTCTCTCATCCCCTGCTCAGACAGTTTCTGAGAGGAATTAAAAATGTAAAACCTCCCAGGAAACCACCATTGCCAGCATGGGACTTGAACTTTGTGCTAGAAAAATTGACACTTCCTTTCGAGCCAGCAGCAACAGCAGAATTACAATACTTATCCTGGAAGACTGCTTTCCTGCTGGCAATAACTTTAGCAAGAAGGGTCTCTGAACTACAGGCATTAATGGCAGTGCAACCCTTCCTGATCTTCCATCAAGATAGTGTCCATGAGAACAAATCCTACATTTATGCCTAAGGTGGTATCCAGAGTGTCATTAAATCAGGCTATCCACCTACCTACATTCTTCCCAAACCCACAGAACAGGGGAGAAAGACTTTTGCATACCTTGGATGTACACAGACAGTTGCGCTACTACCTGGACAGGACTAAGTCCAATAGAAAAACTGACCAGCTTCTGGTAGCGTATGCCACAGGAAAGGAAGGAAAACCAATTTCAAAACAGACAATCTCCAAATGGATAGGAAATTGCATTAGATTTTGTTACTCCTACCATGGAAAGAAAACCCCAGAGAACATCAGTCCTCACTCCACAAGGGCTACAGCCACTACCACAGCTTTCTTACGAGGAGTGGCTACCAAGGACATTATAGAGGCTGCTACCGTGCATACATTTGCCAAGCATTACAATTTACCTTTATACTCTAGATCCCGAGCAGGTTTTGCCACTGCTGTTTTGCAAGGGATCCTAGCTACACCATAATCTCTACTCTTTCCTCCTCCCCTTGTTTAGCTATGGTATTCTACCCATTTGTAATGACTGCAGATGCATCCTTGAAGGACATAGTACAGTTTTGTACCTACCATAAATGTAGATGTCCGATAGGAATGCATCTGCAGTCAGGATTACCCACCCACCTTCCCCTCTGAGGTACTCCTAGGGTATTTGCCAGCCTTCAGCTAGCTTGGGGGGGATCTGTTATGGTGTATTTGTTTGTATATATGTACATACATGCTTATTTTTTGTGTTTGCTCTCTACTATTTGGAATCATTGGCATTTATCCAAATTTAGCCTTCCAAGAGGGCACTTGGCATCTGGGGCAAGAAACACTGAGGAAAATGGAGTCGGCTGATGCCTTTATTCCTGAATAACTGCAGCTATGACGTCGGGTGAAGTGCGACACCAGCCGAGGCCAGACCCAGACTTTGGAATCCGGCCGACCAAAGGGCTGCCTGACGACAGGACAACCCATTTGTAATGACTGCAGATGCATCCCTATCGGACATCTACATTTATGGTAGGTACAAAACTGTACTTTTTGATTCATTAGAGGCTTTTTGTAGAGCCGCAGTTACAGGCTCAGTTATTCGAAGACATGCTTGGTTGAAAGAACAAAGTTTACCTGACCATGTTAAAGTAAAATTATTGGATGCTCCACTACAGCAAGATACTTTGTTTGGTGTTAAGGCAGAAGAGGTGTTAAAGAAAATGGAGGATAAAGCAAAGTCAATGCAAACTGAAAGATTTCTTACAAGTTCAACCACCTAGATTTAGCAGGAACTGGCCTTCAAAAAAATTGGTCCTTTCCAGTGTCAGGCCACAAAGCGGCAGATACAGATGCCCCAGAGGCAGATCTCAGCCCCAAGGCTCCTACAGACCTAAACAATGGGGTGCTTCAGCCCCCAAAGAAGACAAATCACAATCTTATAGGAAACTGTCACGATGACTTCCCTCTGCAAATGCCAAGCTCTTACCAGTTGACAGCACCCCTAGGGGGAAAGCTAGCCCTTTTCTCAAAAAATTAATCACCCAAGACCAATGGGTGTTGAATATAGTTTCTCAGGGTTACAGGTTTCACTTCCACACGCTTCCAAAACCAAAAGGTATGCCAAAACTGCCACAAAACCAATGGGCAGAGGCACAAAAACAGATTGCTGCTCTTATGGATATGGGAGCTATTCAAGAAGTTCCACAAGAAGAGCAGGGCCAACGATTTTACTCACGCCTTTTCTTAGTACCCAGAAAAGACAAAGCCTGGCGACCAATACTGGACCTGTCTATCCTAAATACTTTTCTGGATGTTCCAAAATTCAAAATGTTAACACTACAACAACTTTATGCCCATTCTGGGCAAGGAGGCGTGGCTAGTTACTTTGGATCTCAAGGAGGCATACCTGCACGTCCCAATCAGACAGTCGTGCAGAAGATACCTCAGATTTATAGCAGGCTCAATGCATTACCAATTCTCTGCACTGCCCTTTGGCTTATCTACTGCGCCCAGGGTCTTCACAAAGTGCCTGGCACCAGTAATTGCATTTTGCAGACAAAAAGGAATTCAAATTTAAACCTACTTGGGATGACTGCCTTATTCAAGCAGAGAGCAAGGACATTCTTCTAAAGCACCTGGAGTTTGTAAAAAGATTGCTAATTTGCCTAGGGTACACAGTAAACTAAAAGAAATCAAAACTAGTACCCTCTCAAGAGACAATATTCCTGAGTGCAAGCTTAAATACAACTGCCCAGATGGCTTATCTCACACCACACAAACAAAGGCAACTGACTCATTACTTTCAAATGATGGCAGCAAAGACCCAGCTCCCTGCAAGAAAAATTCTGCAGGCCCTGGGTTTCATGGCATCTTGCATTCTACTAATTCCATATGCCAAGCTGCATATGAGGAAACTACAATGGTATCTAAAAAGTGTTTGGACTCAGCATTGTCACAGCCTAGAAAATCATAACCTTGATTCCCTGCCTACAACAGGAATTCTGATGGTGTTCCCAGGCCTTTCACCACAACAATGGACAGCCTTTCACCTTACCTACAGCCAGGCAGACAGTAACAACGGATGCATCGGATTATGTCTGGGGAGCACATATGGCAGGAAAATGTATTCAGGGCACGTGGCTCAAGGAACAAATGCATCTTCACATCAATCAAAAAGATGCTAGCTATACAGAATGCCCTGACAGCCTTCAAGGACTTAATACATCCAGGACAACTATTAATAAAGACGGACAATACCACAGTTATGTGGTACATAAACAAGCAAGGGGGCACACATCCCTACCCCCTATGCAGACAAGCCATGACTTTGTGGAAAACAGCACTGACCTACCAGGTACATCTGCAAGCACAATTCCTGCCAGGAACAAAAACTACACTGGCAGATGAACTAAGCAGAAATCTCATGGATCCTAACAAATGGAAGCTAAATCCACAAGTGTTCAACATGATGATAAGGGAATGGGGACGCCCAGACGTAGATCTTTTTGCCTCCCCTCACAATTACCAAATACAGAAATTTTGCACAAGGACTTATCACTCTCTTGCATGGAAAGTGGCTGCTCTATCATTCAGCTGGAAAAACCTGACAGTCTATGCCTTCCCTCCGATGCCTTTTCTCACCAAGGTGCTTCTAAAAGTCAGACGAGAGGGGCCAAAAATGATCCTGATTGCACCAGACTGGCCACGCCAGCACTAGTACCCAATCCTAAAGACTTTGTCCCAAGGCCCACCTTGGCCTCTACCTCAAATCCCTCATCTTCTGACATGGCAAAACACTCAGATTATGCAGTCAACTCAGAACCTTAAACCTGGCAGCATGGCAGATAATGTAACCACTCAGACTGCACCTCTCTCTAAAGCTGTTATGGATGTAATTTTGGAAGCCAGGAGACCCAGCACTAGGAAATCTTATGCAGAAAAATGGAAGAGATTCTGTGCTTGGAACCAGGCACAAGGGCTCAACCCACTGGTCCCTAATATTCCTCAGATTTTGCAATGCCTGACTGAGATGTTTGACAAAGGCCTATCTTTTTCATCTATTAAAATCCATGCCTCTGCCATTTCAGCTCACTACAATATGGGCACTCTCTACTATGACAGTACCTCAGAGGGGGGGGCAAAGAATATAAGACCTCCTAGAAAAAACTACCTACTTGGGATCTCAATTTTGTTTTAGAAAAACTAACACTACCTCCATTTGAGCCAGCCAGCACAGCAGATCTAACATTCTTGTCATGGAAAACTGCTCTGCTCCTAGCAATGACTTCAGCAAGAAAAGTCTGAGTTACAGGCATTGATGGCTGTGGAACCTTTCCTCATTTTTCACCAGGACAGGGTTTCTCTTAAAGACAAACCCAACATTCATGCCAAAAGTGGTCTCCAATGTGGCCTTAAACCAAACCATTCATTTGCCTACTTTCTACTCAAATCTCCAGAATAAAGGGGAAAGACTTCTGCACGCTTTGGATATACACAGGCAGCTATGATTTTACTTGCTCAGTTTTTCTGAAAGCTTTTGTTTTGTCCAACTGTAGCATATGCTGCAGGATCACTTTCTACCCAAATCTCCAGAATAAAGGGGAAAGACTTCTGCACGCTTTGGATATACACAGGCAGCTACGATTTTACTTGTTCAGTTTTTCTGAAAGCTTTTGTTTTGTCCAACTGTAGCATATGCTGCAGGATCACAAGGAAAACCTATTACAAAGCAGACAATCTCCAAATGGATAGGACACTGCATCCGCTTCTGTTATGCACAACATGGAAAATCTGTGCCTAAGGACATTGGACCTCATTCTACCAGAGCAGCAGCCACTTCAGCAGCTTTCCTCAGAGGGGTACCAACCAAAGACATTTTAGAAGCTGCAACCTGGAGCTCAGTGCACACTTTCGCCAAGCACTACCACTTACCTCTCTACTCCAAATCCAGAGCAGGCTTTGCCACTGCAGTTCTGCGGGGCTTGTTAGCCTCGCCAAATCCAATCTAGACCCAGCCACCCAACCTCGGCTTTGGGATTCTACCCAAGTGTAATGACTGCAACAGTGAAACACTATGAACATAGTACAGTTGTGTACCTACCATAAATGTAGATGTTTGAGTGTATTCACTGTTTCAGTCCAGGTTACCCACCCACCATCCCCCTCTTTGCTGGGACTATTCTGTACTTCTCAACTCTATGCAACCTATGTGGTGTATTTGCTTGTAGATGAAGGAAATGTTTATAGTAATATATGCATGGTCGTTTGGCATATTTGTATCTTTTCAGCCTTCATATCACGGGGCACCTGACATCTGGGGCAAGAAACTGAAGAAAATGGCATTGGTTGCAACTTTTATACCCCTGGCGCACTGACGTCAGGGAAGAGGCAACAGCAACCGACGCCGGACCAAGATTTTGGAACTCTGGCTGACTGCGGGTCACCTGCCAGCAGGATAACCCAAGTGTAATGACTGCAACAGTGAATACACTCTAACATCTACATTTATGGTAGGTACACAACTGTACTTTCTGGACATTGTAGATCAGAGTCCGGCCTGTCCCCTGACTCCTTTACCCCTTGCACCTGCTAAGCCCGATAGATACTACAGGGTCCCTGATTCTCATAAATACCTATATAAAAACCCCACTTCTGACCCAGAAACTATATCTCCAGGTCCAAAAGGGGGTCAAAGCTTCCACTGCGAAAAACCCTGTCCCCTCTGATAGGGATTCTAGAGCACTGGACAGATAGGGATTCTAGAGCACTGGACAGATAGGGATTCTAGAGCACTGGACAGATGGGGGGAAAAAAAGTTTACACTTCTGCTACCTTGGCTGTAAGGGCTTTAAATTATCAGTTTCATATGCTTAAATATCAGCAATACTTAATGTCACTGCTTAAACAAAAAATGTTGACAAATTCTGAATGTTCAGAGAACAAGAAAATGCAGGATTTATTGCATGCAACTGAACAAGTGGGAAAACATACTTTGCAATGTGGTTATGATTCACTGGAGGCCTCTTGCAGGGCCGCTGTTACAGGTTCTGTTAGAAGGCATGCTTGGTTAAAGGAACAGAATCTGCCTGATCATGTTAAAGCAAATTTATTAGATGCCCCATTATAGCATGATACTTTGGTGCTAAAGCAGAAGAGGTGTTGAAGAAAATGGAGGATAAAGCCAAATCCATGCAGACAGTTAAGGATTTCTTACAGGTACAGCCACCCAGATTTAGCAGGAACTGGCCTTCTAAAAATTGGTCCATTCCAGTGTCAGACAGACCACAAAGAGGCTGATAGATGCCCCAGAGGCAGATCTCAGCCCCAAGGCTCATACAGGCCTAAACAGTGGGGTGCCCCTACCTCCAAAAGCGGAGAAGACAAATCACAACCTTACAGGAAACGGTCCTCTGCCAGATCCAAGCACTTTTCTTTTGGCAGCCCCCTTAGGGGGAAAACTAGCACTTTTTTTTTATCAAATTGGCAAATGGTTACCCAAGACGAATGGGTCTTGAACATAGTGTCCCAAGGCTACAGGCTCCATTTTCACACCCTACCAAGGGCAAAAGGTATGCCAGACCTGCCACACAATCAATGGGCAGAGGCACAAAAGCAAATCACAGCCCTCATGGACATGAGGGCCATTCAACAAGTACCACAACAAGAGCAGGGGCAAGGATTTTACTCCAGACTTTTCTTAGTGCCCAGAAAGGACAAAGCCTGGAGACCAATACTGGACCTGTCTATACTAAAGTTTCTGGAGGTTCCAAAATTCAAGATGTTGACTCTACAGCAGCTACTGCCCATGCTGGGCAAGAAGGCTTGGCTCATAACTTTGGACCTAAAAAAGGCATACCTGCATGTCCCAGTCAGACAGTCTTGCAGAAGATACCTCAGATTCATAGCTGGCTCAATGCACTACCAGTTCTCTGCACTGCCCTTTGGCTTATCTACTGTGCCCAGGGTCTTCACAAAATGCCTGGCACCAGTAATTGCATTTTGCAGACAAAGAGGAATTCAAATATATCCCTACTTGGATGACTGCCTTATTCAAGCAGAGAACAAAGACATTCTTCTAAAGCATCTGACGTTTGTAAAAAGATCACTAATTTGCCTAGGGTACACAGTAAATGAAAGGAAATCAAAACTAGTACCCTCTCAAGAGATGATATTCCTTGGTGCAAGCTTAAATGCAACTGCCCAGATGGCTTATCTCATGCCAGACAAAAACTGACTTACTTCAAAAAGTTGGCAACATAGACCCAGTTATCGGCAAGGAAAATCCTGCAGACCTTGGGTTTCATGGCATCCTGCATTCTACTAATTCCATATGCCAGACTGCATATGAGGAAACTACAATGGTATCTAAAAAGTGTTTGGACTCGACATTGCCACAGCCTGGAGACAGTAATTACCCTCATTCCCTGCCTGCAACAGGAGTTTTAATGGTGGGCACAGGCCTGTCACCACAACAAGGGTCTGCCATTCACTTTACCCCCAGACAGACACCATCAATGGATGCATCAGATTATGCCAGGGGGGCCCATATGGCAGGAAAATGTATTCAGGGCACATGGCCTGCAAGCCAGATGCATCTTCACCTCAATCAAAAAGAGATGCTAGCTGTACAAAATGCCCTGATAGTTTTCAAGGATCTACTTCATCCAGGACAGCTACTGATAAAGACGGACAATACTACAGTCATGTGGTACATAAGTAAGCAGGGTGGCACACATTCCTACCCCCTCTGCAGACTAGCCATGAACTTGTGGGACACAGCATTGAATTACCAAGTACATCTGCAAGCACAATTCCTGCCAGGAAGGATAAACACTCTGGCAGACTAAGAAGAAACCTAATGGATCCCCATGAGTGGAAATTGGATCCACAAGTCTTCAGCATGATAACAAGGAACTGGGGATGCCTGGACATGGACCTTTTTTGCCTCCCCTCACAACTGCCAACTACAGAGATTCTGCACAAGGACTTATCACAAGCAAGCATGGAAAGTGGATGCTCTATATTTCAGCTGGAAAAACCTAACAGTATATGCCTTTCCTCCTCTGCCTCTCCTCCCCAAGGTACTCCTCAAGGTCAGACAAGAGAAGCCAAAAATGATGCTGATTGGCCCCCAATCCTACAGAGCTGTCTCAATGCCCAGTTTGGACATTACCTCAAGTTCCTCACTTATTGACCCAACAAGACAGTCAGATACTGCACAGCCAACTCAGGACCTTAAACCTGGCAGCATGGCGGATAATGTAGCCATTCAAGACGCACCTCTCTCTAAAGCAGTAATGGATGTTATTTTGGAGGCCTAGCACCAGAAAATCGTGTGCAGAAAAATGGAAGAGATTCTGTGCTTGGAACCAGGCACAAGGTATTGACACGATTGTTCCAAATATTCCTCAGAGTTTGCAGTACTTAACTGTGATGCTGGATAAAGGCATTTCCTTTTCATCAATTAAAATTCATGCCTCTGCCATTTCATCTCATTACAACACAGAACCACCTATTTTTTCTCATCCATTACTAAGGCAGTACCTCAGTGGGGCCAAAAACATAAGACCCCCAAGGAGAGCACCAATACCTGCATGGGACCTCAACTATGTCTTGGAAAAACTCACACTGCCTCTGTTTTGAGCCAGCCTCTGCAGCCGATATAAAATTCTTATCCTGGAAAACAGCTCTGCTCCTAGCAATAACCTCCGCTAGATGAGTCTCAGTTTCAGGCACTCATGGCTGTGGAACCTTTTATCCTTTTCCATCCTGACAGTTTCTCTGAAGACAAACCCTACATTTATGCCTAAGGTAGTGTCCAGTGTGGCCCTTAACCAATCAATTAATTTGCCTGCCTTTTACCCAAACCCACAGAATAAGGGTGAGAGACTTCTGCATTCTTTGGACATTCACAGGCAGCTACGCTTCTACTTAGAACCAAAGCTTTCTGAAAGACTGAACAACTTCTAGTGGCGTATGCTGCAGGATCACAAGGAAAGCCCATCTCAACGCAGACTATTTCAAAGTGGATAGGTCACTGCATTCGTTTCTGCTATTCACAGCATGGCAAATCAGTGCCTAAGGGCATTAGGCCTCATTCAACCAGAGCAGCAGCCACTTCAGCAGCCTTCCTCAGAGGAGTACCAACCAAAGACATCTTAGAGGCTGCAACATGGAGTTCAATGCATACTTTTACAAAGCACTATCACTTACCGCTCTACTCTAAATCCAGGGCAGGCTTTGCCACTGCAGTTCTGCAGGGCCTGATAGCCTCTCCTAATCCTATTTAGCACCAGCCTCCCAACCGTAGCTTTGGGATTCAACTCAGTTGTAATGACTGCAACAGTGAAACACTATGAACATAGTACAGTTGTGTACCTACCATAAATGTAGATGTTGGTGTATTCACTGTTGCAGTCCAGGTTACCCTCCCACCATCCCCCTTTTTCTTTGCTGGGACTTATCTGTACCTCTGTATTCTATACAACCTATGTGGTGTATTTGCTTGTAGATGAAGGAAAAGTTGTTTTTTTTGTGTATGCATGCTTATTGGCATAATTTAGCCTACCATTTTAGGGGCACCTGACATCTAGGGCAAGAAAAACTGAAGAAAATGGCATCTGCTGCATCTTTTATACCCCTGGCACACTGACATCAGGGAGGAGGCGACAGCAACCGCTGCCGGACCTAGACTTTGGAACTCGGGCCGACTGTGGGTAGCCTGCCAGCAGGATAACCCAATTGTAATGACTGCAACAGTGAATACAACATCTACATTTATGGTAGGTACACAACTGTACTTTGTGTACACTTACCATAAATGTAGATGTTCGATTGTATTCACTGTTGCAGTCCTGGTTACCCTCCCTCCAGCCTCCTTTCTTCTTTTGGCTATACCTCTACTCTCCCTTACTATGCTTAAAAAGCTTTTTGGTGTATTTGCTTTTTTGTTGGAGGTATATCCTTGTAATTATAGATTTTATTGCTTCCCATTAGGGGGCACCTGACATCTGGGGCAAGAAAAACTGATGTATTTGCATCTGCTGCATGTTTTATACCCCTGATGACCTGACGTCATGGAAGAAGGGACAGCATCCGACGCAGGACCCAAGACTTTGTTAATCAGGCCGACTGAGGGCTACTGCAAGCAGATAACCCAAATGTGATGACTGCAACAGTGAATACACTCTTAACATCTACGTTTATGGTAAGTGTACACAACTGTACTTTATCGATCTCCGTAGTTGGAAATGGCTTAGTTAAGCCATCCGACTACCGATTTTCTGAAAAAATGCAAGGATAAAGACAGACACAGACCGCATAGGTGTAAAACTGCCGATGCTTCCGATAAGCTAGTTGCCAGTCCGCCGGTACTCAGTGAGGTGCTTCCGCAGCCCCTGATACCCGCTACTACAGATATGCAGGCCTCTACTGAGACCTATTTGGAGTCCAGTATGTCGCAAGATGCTTCTTCGACTATGGAACCTGCGGGTGTCTCTACCTTGGATGGGTCTGGAGGAGCTGTGCAGGCACTGGCTTCTGAGGGTGCATTCGGGCCTACCAATTTTCATATTAAACTGACTTCGATTCAAGCTGAGAATACCGAATTCCTCAGGCCTAAAGCTCGCACTAAGCCTAGAAAATGGACCAAAGAGCTTTCTCAGGCCAATATGCCTCAAAAGCAAATGATTAAAATGGCTGAAGACCTTATTACCTTAATTAGGGGAAGCCAGCCTTCCTAGAACTGATTTTCTTAATGATTCTTCTAATCAGAAATCTGATAGCTCTGTTGCTTCTGACTACCAGGATTTACCCTTATCTTCTTATGAGGATTGTGGTGCAGAGGTTTCCATTCCCTCTGCTTTCCCTCCAGAAGATTTTTCTTTTGGTGAAACCTTGCATCCCCTTGGGGAGTATTTCCGCTAGGAAAGCCAGGACTGTTCTCAATCCAAAAAGAGACTTGGGGAATTTTTAAACCTGCCTCAACACAGGCCTTTAGCTGTCCCTCCTGTTCTGGAGATTGTAGATGTTTTCTTGGAATCCAGCCTCACCCCAGACACTTTGCCTCCAGCTCCCAGGAAACCTGACCGGTACTAGAGAGTTCCTGACTCTCGCAAATTCCTTTTCAAGAATCCTACTGCGGATCCAGATACCATTTCCCAAGGACCAAAAGGCATTAAGGCTACTACTGCCAGAAATCCTACCCCTTCTGATAGGGATTCTAGAGTTTTAGACAGATGGGGATCAGAAGGTATATACTTCTGCCACTTTGGCCATTAAGGCTTTAAATTGCCAGTTTCATATGTTAAAGTATCAGCAGCATATTATGGGATTAATTAAACAGAAAATGAAGTTGATTCCTGACTCTGCTGAACACAGATTTACAAGAGTTAATGCATTCTGCTGACCAAGTAGGTAAACGTGATTTGCAATGTGGTTTTGATGCCTTAGAAGCATTTGCAGGGCTGCTGTCACTGGGTCTGTACTTGGAAGGCATGCATGGCATAGGGAACAGAGCTTGCCAGGTCATGTTAAAGCTAAATTACTGGATGCACCCTTACACCAAGAGTGCCTTTTTGGCAACAAAGCAGAAGTCCTAAAAAGGATGGAGGAAAAAGCTAAATGTATGCAAACTGTTAAAGATCTCTTACAGGTACAGCCACCTGGATTCAGTAGGCATTGGCCTTCAAAGAACTGGTCCTTTCCAGTCCCCTCCAGGCCTTCAAAGAACTGGTCCTTTCCAGTCCCCTCCAGGCCTTCTCAGTCCAAACCCAGGAGCAGCAGACCACCAAGACTTCAGTCTCAGGCTATGCACAGATCTAAGCAGTGCCCCCCCCCCACTTCCAAAGCAGGGAGTAGTAAGCCCACCCCCCTATGGAAAAATGGCACAATGACTTATCCTTAACTCTACCAAGCCTTGCTCAACTACATGCTCCCTTAGGAGGAAAGCTTGCCCTGCATGCAAAATACCCATAGTTTCCCTAGGATACAGATTCCACTTCCACTCGCTCCCAACCCCAGTGGATGGCCAGACCTTCCCTCAAACCACTGGGCGGAGGCCCAAAAACAAGTGCTCTCTCTCTTCAGTATCCAGGCTATTCAACCTGTTCCAGCAGAGCAAAGGGGACAAGGTTTTTATTCAAGAATGTTCCTGGTTCCCAGACAAGAAAACTGGCATCCTGTCCTGTACCTTTCTATTCTCAACCTTTCTGGTGCTTTCAAAATGCTAACTCTTCAGCAGCTTCTTCCTGTGCTAGCCAAGGATGCCTGGCTGGCAACTCTAGACTTAGACGCTTACCTGCACATCCCAATAAGGGGATCCTGAAGAAAATTCCTACGCTTCAGGGCAGATGCCAGGCTCTAGCAGTTTTCTGCATTGCCCTTTGTAAATACCCTGGCCCTTTGTAAATACCCTGGACGGATTAGATAAGACAAAGTGCCTAGCTCCTGCCATTGCATTTTGCAGGCAGAGAAATATTCAGATTTACCCATACTTGGATGATTTCCTAGTTCAGGCAGAGAGTCAGGACTTGCTGTTACAGCACCTGGCATTTGTAAAGAGACTTCTAACTTCACTGGGTTACACCATCAACGAGAAGAAGTCATACCTATTACCCTGCCAACAGATTGTATTCCTGGGAGCAAGCTTGAACACAACTTCCCAGATGGCATTCCTCACTTCAGAGAAACAAGTTCATTTGACTACTTCAAACTACTGGCCACAAAACCTAGCTGTCTGCAAGGAACATCCTGCAAGCCCTGGGATTCATGGCCTCTTGCATTCTGTTAATTACATATGCAAGACAGCATATGGGGAAACTTCAATGGTATCTAAAAAGTCTATGGTGTTAACATTCTCAGGACCTGGAAACAATGATTCCTATTATTCCTTGTCTAAGGGCAGAGTTCCTTTGGTGGGCAGAGGCCTGCTACCACAACAAGGGACTCCGTTTCACTCTAGCCCCTGCCACCCAAACCCTAACACTCATCAGACTATGCATGGCAGGGCAGTGCATTCAGGGCAAATGGAACCCAAAACAGATGCATCTGCATATCAATCAAAAAGAAATGTTAGCTGTACAGAATACTCTGACAGCCTTCAGAGACCTTCTTCTTCCAGGATAACTATTGGTAAAGACAAACAACACCATAGTTATGTGGTACATAAACAAGCAGGGGGGAACCCACTCTGCAGACTAGCCATGGCTCTGTGGAACACAGCCTTGAGCTACCAAGTGAACCTACAAGCTCAGTTCCTGCCATGCAAACTAAATTCACTGGCAGATGACTTGAGCAGAAATCTCATGGACCCACACGAATGGAAACTGGAACCCAAAATATTAAAGCTCTTGAACAAATGGGGACACCAGAGGTAGACCTGTTTGCCTCCCATCAGAACTACCAATTGAACAAATTCTGCACCAGAACTCCCCACAGTCAAGCTTGGAAATTGGATGCCCTGTCCTTTACATGGGAAAGCCTCTCTGTTTATGCCTTTCCCCCTCTGCCTCTCCTCTCGAAGGTCATATTAAAGATCAAACAGCACAAGCCAAGGACAATACTGATTGCACCAGACTGGCCATGCCAGCACTGGTGCCCACTTTTGTGCAGTCTGACAGTGCTACAACCTTGGCTCCTGCCTCAGACCCCTTCCCTGCTGTCCCAGCAGGTGGGCCAGATTCTGCACCCTCAGCTTCAAACCCTGAACCTTGCAGCCTGGCTAATTCCTTGACCTCACCTCCAGCAACTCTCAGTAAGCAGATGCTAGATGTCATTCTTGAGGCAAGGAGGCCTAGTACTAGAAAATCGTATTCAGAAAAGTGGAACATATACTGTTCCTGGAGCCAGGCTCAGGGGATGGGCACAACGGTGCCCAGCTTACCTCATATTCTAGATTATTTAACAGAAATGCTCCACAAGGGCCTATCTTTCTCTGTCTTGCTCTAAACCGATGTCAGTAAAAGTCAATAATTGTATTTCTTGTGGAAAGCAAATACCTCAAAGATTTTCATTCATACTGTATTCGTTGCCTAGGCCCTGACTATGACGTACCTCTCTGTCTGTTTTGTTCCTTATTTAAACCATGAACTATTCGTTGTCTGTACATTTTCGCTTCTAAATATTTTAGTACTCTGTTCAATTATCCAGATATGTCTTCGGTAAGCCACCCGACTACCGCCATTCCAAAAAAATGCAAAGATAAAGACAGGCCACCTAGGTCCAAAGCTGCCGACGACACTTTTTCCAAGCTAGTCGCCAGTTTGCCAGTACTCAGTGAGGCGCTTTTGCAGCCCCTGATACCCGCTACTTCAGATTTGCAGGCCTCTACTGAGACCCATTTGGAGTCCGGTATGCCGCAAGATGCTTCAACTGTGGAACCTGTGGATGTCTCTACCTTGGATGGGTCCAGAGCCGCTGTACAGGCACCAGCTTCTGAGCGTGTATTTAGATTTACTGACTCTCATATTAAACAGATGCCATCTTCCTCTTCGAAGCCTAAAACTCGATCCATGCCTAGGAAATTGACCAGGATTTTGAAATTTGTCTCCTCTGATGACCAGGATTTAACCTGATCTACCTATGAGGATTCTGATGCAGAGGACTCTTCCCTCTGCTTCACTCCCAGAGGATTTTTTCTTTTGGTGAAACCTTCCATACTCTTAGAGAGCATTTTCACTGGGAAAGCCAGGATTACTCTGATTCTAAAAAGAGGCTTGGAGATTTTTTTTTACTCCTGCTCCAACGCAGCCCTTTAGCTATCCCTCCTGTGCTGGACATTGTTGACAATGCCTTTTCTGAATCTAGCTTGGCCCCTGACTCTCTACCTCCTGCTCCCAGAAAACCTGATAGATATTACAGGGTTCCTGATTTTCATAAGTTCCTTTTTAAAAATCCTACTGTGGACCCTGAGACCATTTCACAGGTACCCAAGGGCATTAAGGCTTCTTCTTTTGGCTTTTCCCGGTTAGATGTCATCATAGCAGATCACCTTGTCCGCTCATGATTGGCAGTGGAGTTTTACAGTTTCGAGTTGCCAGCCCGGTGCCCACCTTCCACAGAAGGTGCACACACATGCACCCACTCGCACCTAGGGCCAATTTTAGTGTATCCAATCCACCTACAGCATGTCTTTGGTATGTGGGAGGAAACAGGACCACCCGGGGGAAACCCACGCAACCACAGGGAGGACATGCAGACTCCGCACAGAAGGCACCCCAGCTGAGGATCGAACCGGAGAACCTCTTGCTGTGAGGCGGCAATGCTAACCACTGCACCACTGTGGCCGCCCACCCAAGGGCATTAAGGCTACTACTGCCCCTCTGATAGAGATTCCAGGGCCCTGGATAGATGGGGTAAGTAGGTATATGCCTCTGCAAAATGCTCCCTTAAATCAGGACCACCTGTTTGGCGACAAAGCAGAAGTTAAAAAGATGGAGGAAAAAGCTAAATCTATGCAAACTGTTAAAAATTTCTTACAAGTGCAGCCTCCTAGATTTAGTAGGCATTGACCCTCAA
>NC_056733.1:779904030-779914030 GCF_019279795.1 Protopterus annectens | reverse complement strand
ATACCCCTGACTACCTGACTACATGAAAGATGAGCCAGAAACCGATGCAGGACCCAAGACTTTGATAATCAGGCTGACTGAGGGCTACTGCAAGCAGATAACCCAAATGTGATGACTGCAACAGTGAACACACTCAAACATTTCAATTTATGGTAAGTGTACACAACTGTACTTTTCACATGCAGAAGTACCAGCAACATATTATGGAACTTGGTAATATTTCCTGATTGTGCAGAAAATAAAGATTTGCAAGAGCTTATGCATTCTGCAAACCAAGTTAGTAAGCAAACTTTGCAGTGTGGTTATGATGCCCTAGAAGCATCTTGCAGGGCTGCAGTAACTGTTTCTTTACTGAGAAGACATGCTTGGCTGAAGGAGCAGACCTTGCCAGATCATGTCAAATCCAAATTACTAGACACTCCTTTAAATAAGGACGTTTTGTTTGGTACCAAAGCAGAAGTTCTTAAAAAGATGGAAGAAAAAGCTAAATTTATGCAAACTGTTAAATAATTCTTACAAGTGCAACCACCTTACAAGTGCAACCACCTTGATTCAATAGGCATTGCCCTTCAAAACACTGGTCCTTTCCAGCTCCCTCCAGGCCTTCCCAAACAAGACCCAGGGGAAACGGACCCACCCAGATGACGGTCTCAGGGTATGCAGAGATCTAAGCAATGGAGTGCTTCCACCCCTAAAACAGGGAGTGGTAAGCCACCTCCCTATGGAACAAGTTCACAATGACTTCTCAACTCTACTTCCCAGCCCTGCCCAATTGCTTGTGCCCCTAGGAGGAAAACTTGCCCTTCATGCAAAAAACTGGATGTCCATCACTCAGGACCAATGGGTCCTCAACATTGTATCCCAGGGGTACAAATTATATTTCCATTCACTGCCAACCCCAAGCGGGTTTCCAGACCTTCCTCTAAACCAGTGGGCAGAAGTTCAAAACCAAGTTCTTTCCCTGCTGAACATCAGAGCTATTCAGCCAGTTCCAGTAGAACAAAGGGGGTCAGGGTTTCTACTCCAGACTATTCCTGGTACCCAGGAAAGAGGGCTCTTGGTGCCCAATCCTGGATCTTTCGATTTTAACACCTTCCTGGTGGTTCCAAAATTCAAGATGCTTACTCTGCAACAGCTTCTCCCTATGCTAGCCAAGGGTGCCTGGTTAGTCACCCTAGACTTAAAGAAGTTTATCGGCACATCCCCATCAGGGAATCATGCAGGAAATATCTACGTTTCAGGGCAGGATCTATGCATGATCAGTTCTCTGCACTTCCTTTTGGCTTATCTACTGCGCCCAGGGTATTCACAAAATGCCTGGCTCCAGCCATTGCATACTGCAGGCAGAGAAATATCCAAATTTATTCATACTTGACGACTGCCTGATTCAAGTGGACAGCCAGAAATTGCTGCTTCAGCACCTGGCATTTGTAAAAAGCCTTCTCACTTCATTAGGGTACACCATCAACGAAAAGAAATCACTAGTGTCCAGTCAAAAGATTGTATTCCTGGGAGCAAGCTTGGACACAACTTCCCAGATGGCATTTCTCACTTCAGAAAAACAGGTCTATCTGACAGAGTACTTCAAGCAAATGGTCACCAGAACCCAGCTAACTGCAAAATACTGCAAGCCCTAGGGTTCATGGCCTCATGTATTCTGCTAATTCTATATGCAAGACTGCATATGAGGAAACTCCAGTGGTACTTGAAAAGTCTTTGGTGCCAACATTCTCAGGACCTAAAAACAGTCATTCCTATCCTACCTTGTCTGAGGGCAGAGTTCCTTTGGTGGGCAGAAGCATGCAGCCACAACAAGGGACTGCATTTTACTCTACCCCATGCCACCCAAACCCTGACCACAGATGCATCAGACTATGCATGGGGGGGGGGGGGCACATGGCTGGCAAATGCATTCAGTGCCACTGGAGCCCAAGCCAAAGTTCTCCTGCACCTCAACCAAAAGATGCTAGCTGTACAGAATGCTCTGACAGTTTTCAGATAACTAATCCCTTCCAGGACAACTGATAAAAATAGACAACACCACAGTTATGTGGTATGTAAACGAGCAGGGGGGGAACCCATTCTTACCCACTCTGCAGGTTAGCCATGACTCTGTGGAGCACAGCTTTGGACAACCAAGTCCATCTAAAAGCTCAATTCCTGCCAGGCAAACAAAATTCACTGGCAAATGACTTAATCAGAAATCTCCTAGACCCACACGAGTGGAAATTGGAGCCTAGCATCTTCAACTTTCTGATCCAGAGATGGGGGGCTTCGGAGGTAGAGCTCTTTTTTTCCTCCCCCACCAACCACCAGTTAAGCAAATTCTGCACCAGGAACCCTCACAGCAGGGCCTGGAAGGTGGATGGCCCTATCCTTTCAATGGGAAAACCTCTCAACCGTTGACTTTCCCCCTCTGCCCCTTCTCTCGAGGTACTACTCAAGATAAAAGAAGACAGGCCAAGTACAATTTTGATTGCCCCGGACTGACCACACCAGCACTGGTGCCCACTCCTGCGCAGCCTGACAATGGTGCCACCTACACCAGACCACTACCCTGCTGTGACAGCAGGAGGGACAGATTTTGCATCCACAATTGCAAACCCTAAATTTTGCAGCCTGGCTTATTCCGTGAATACTCCACCAGCAACCCTAAGTAAACTGTGCTGGACATCATTCTTGAAGCCAGAAGACTTATTACTAGGGAATCCTATTCGGAAAAGTGGAAAATATATTGTTCTTGGCTTCAGTCTAAAGGAAAGGACACAGCAGTGCCCTCCTTACCTCTAATCCTGGATTATCTAACAGAGCTACTCCACAGAGGCTTATCCTTCTCCATTAAAATTCATGCCTCTGCCATTTTGGCTCATTACAATACTGAGCCACCTCTATTTTCCCACCCTCTCATCAAACAGTTCCTGAGAGGGGCTAACAAACTTAAGGCCCCAAGGAGAGCTCCCACCCCTGCTTGGGACCTTAACTTTGTACTGGAAAAGCTCACTCTTCCCCCTTTTGAACCTGGTGCTTCAGCAAAGTTAAAATTCCTCTCTTGGAAAACAGCCTTGCTTCTAGCCATTGCTTCAGCTAGAGTGTTTGAGCTACTGGCACTGATGGCTGTGGAACCATTTATTATCTTCCATGCTGACAGGGTTTCCCTCAGGACTAATCCATCCTTTATGCCTAAGGTGGTGTCCAGTGTGGCCCTAAACCAATCCATCCATTTGCCAACCTTCTTCCCTAATCCACAGAATAAAGAGGAGAGGATCCTGCACTCCTTGGATGTGCGCAGACAACTCGGGTTCTGCCTTGATAGGGCTAAGCCTTTCAGAAAATCTGACCATCTGCTAGTCAGCTTTGCAACAGGGGCAGAGGGCAAGGCCATTTCTAAACAAACCACTTCCAAATGGGTAGCACACTGCATCCATTTCTGATACGAGCACCATGGAAAACCAACCCCTCATGGGGTCAGAACACATTCCACTAGGGCTACTTCCTCCTCTACAGCATTTCTCAGGGGAGTCCCTACCAGGGGCATTGTGGAAGCTGCAACCTGGAGTTTTGTACACACTTTCACCAATCATTACCACTTGCCTATCTTTTCCAAATCCAGGGCAGGATTTGCTACAGCAGTCTTGCAGGGCCTACTAGCCAGCCCTAACTCTTCTTGACTGCCTCCACCCTTCCTCAGCTTTGGGAATCAACCCAAATGTGATGACTGCAACAGTGAAACACGAAGAACATAGTACAGTTGTGTCCACTTACCATAAATGTAGATGTTGGAGTGTATTCACTGTTGCAGTCCTCGTTTCCTTCCCTCCCGTCCCCTGTTTTTTTCTATCTTTCTAGCTCTCCTCTCTATGGCTATTCCTAATGGTATTGGTATTTACTTTTTACTGGTGGTGGTTTCCACACCATGTACTAGCTCCCTATTTGGGGGCACCTGACATTTGAGGCAAGAAAATCTGATGTAATGGCGTTCTGCTGCCTGTTTTTATACCCCTGACATGGAAGAAGTGACAGCATCCAACGCAGAAATACTAAGACTCTGGTATTTGGGCTGACTGAGGGCTATCTGCAGGCAGGTAACCAAAAGTGTGATGACTGCAGCAGTGAATACACTCTAACATCTACATTTATGGTAAGTGTACACAACTGTACTTTCCTCTACCCAGTCTTGGCTGTTGTATGCAAATTATTTACTTGCCCAACTTGCATGGAATTTAATTGTCTGGTGGGGTGCAAAAATCTAGATTTACAAAAAGGTGACAACAGCTGGTAAGGTGGGCTGGTTAACAGATGAGAGGATAAAGCTGTTGTAGTAGATATGCGATATCCCAGCATGCGTTCTTATCGGCACACATTCAACCCTGAGTGTAGGAACTTATGGAAAAATTTGCTAATGCTAGTTTGTGTAGAGGATAAAACCAACCATAGGAGACAGAGGATGGTCCTCCTTGGTAGGTAGCAAATAATAAAGGGATGTGCTGTGGTCATCCTAAGGACCATTGCAGTACTCTTACATAATGCAAGGGATTTTCCCCCGCTGGGTGCCCATAGTCAGCCAGTTGTATAGAGCAGTCTATCCCAAGGAATTGTGAAAACCTCTTCAATGGTTGTATAGATCAGTCTATCACTAGGAATTGAGAGCACGTAGAGGAAAGGAGGACCACAGGAAGCCCATCCCTGATATGTGAGCAAATATTTGGCAGTAAGAAAGCTCAGGATGCCAACTCTCTCTGCTTCCATTGTTGATAGAACAGCCATTTCCTTATCACCATAGATGTGAAACATGTACTTGTATATCCATATTTCCAATGGGTTCACACAATCGCTCAGATTCAGGTTGGAAAACTCCCATGATCAGTTCCACTTCACTGTCTCTTTTTCAAAAGTCTGACTATGTTCACCCACCTACAACTGACAGGAGTGTTTTACCCTTGCATACATAACTGATGCAAAGCTTTTCTGCAGAAGAACGCCAGAGTGCTATAAATTTAAATGTGCACTGTATTTAACATTTGGGAATCGTCTGACAGGCACAGAAGTTCAGCTTGGTAGAAGAGTTCCTAGGAGCCACCCAAGATGCAACATTCTCTGTTCCAGGACTCAATATGGATTATGAAGCATGTTTCGTTGTGTCCATGTTCTGACAAGAACTTTGCTCGTGCCTCTGGTTTACAACATGGTCTGCCATGGCACCATATTGCCAGACTGTTCTTTGGGAAAGAAACTGAGGTACTTTGGAATTGGCATTAGCTCGATAACTTGAAAGATGGTATCCATAAAGCTGTTCCATCAGTGCCATACCATAGGTGAATCCGATTAAACTGCCAAAAGCAGGTCAACAAGCATAGAGTTCATATCCAGTGGTACAGATTTCCAAGGAAAAAACAGCCGAGGCTAAATATGATCATTCACTGTGGCATGCCACTTTAGTCTTTTTGTAGTCTGTTTCAGTTTAACAAGCTAGGTGAGTTGTTCTACTGATCCTTTGCAGTCACGCCCAGAAGAAATAAATTTAATAAATGCAGTCAATAATTTGTTCAATGCTAGAACATGAGGTATATTACATTTAACAAATCCAGCTGCCAGTGCATCATAGTTTAATTCTATTAGTACAATAAAGAATTTACTTAAAATGATCTCTCGCAAGTTGCTTCAATCCTGAGATAAGGGCATTCCGCATTGACAGATAAGCCAACCCCAGCCCTGTTTGCTGTGTTCAGTCCCTGTGAAGACTGATCTGGGACCTGCCAGCCAGCCAGAGCTTGCATACATTCATTCATTCCCTTATTGTTACATTAATCCATTTTAAGTTTGCTTATGGGCCAGAGGCTGTTGCATTACTTGATGAGAACAAAGCAGAGAAACTGATCCCAGATAAGACATCAGTCTGTTGATGCCTGCATGCATTCACACACACACTCACACTGCATGTAGTTTATGGAATCAACATTTTTACTTGTCAGTTCTTCAGAATGTTGGAGGAATACAGAGCACTTGATAAACTTGCGTAGACCCATGGAGGACTTGATACATTCACCCCAAATGAGAACCAAACTGGAGAACTGACTACCATGAGGCAGCTATGATCACTGTACCACCTACCTCATGGCTGCAGGCAGGTTTTCATATCTTGTTTGCAGAATTCACTGATGGCCACCCTGTGCAGGGAGTTTATTGGCTGTATTATAAAGAAATGAATGTCTCAGGGATAGACCAGTTTTTATCCAAAATTAATTACCAAATACTCACTGGATACAAATGTCATTGGGGGCCGCTGGTCCTTCCATTTCACTGCGGACTTGTCATTCAGCAACCAGATTTGAAGACCCTAAGGTTCACAGACTGAAAGATGTCAGGCTGATAGAGCACAGACATCTTTTGTCACAATTTCATTCATTCCCAAAGAAGCTTGAAGGCCATCAAGTAGAAAGCCATATTTATGCAGATGGGATAGATTTCACATTGATGCAAGAGTAAGGAGAAGAGTGCGTGCCTTCTCTTTGCTCAAATCTAATACCTGTTGGCGATGTCCTAAGCTTTGTAAAGCTGTATGCATCTACCCCTTCCAGTATACACCACTGGATGATGTTCTTCGTGTTTCACTGTTTCAGTCAGTACATTTGGGTTATCTGCTTGCAGGTAGCCCTCAATCGGCCTGATCAAGTCTTGGATCCTGCGTCAGTTGCTGTTTAATCTTCCATGACGTCAGGTAATCAGGGGTATAAAGCATGCAGCCGACACTATTACATCAGTCTTTCTTGCCGTGCAGTGCCCAAAGCAGAAGCAGTTCGCAAGTGCCGGTTGACAGACTCCTGAAACTTTCATTTTCGAGTTTCAGATCCGTAGTCTTCAACTAAGCTAAGTACCCCATTGGGGATCCTTTTTCTTGCCCTAAACCGATGTCAGTAAAAGTTAACAATTGTATTTCTTGTGGAAAGCAAATACCTCAAAGATTTTCATTCATACTGCATTCCTTGCTTAGGCCCAGACCACGACGTACATCGCTGTCTGTTTTGTGCGTTATTCAAACCTCAAACTATTCATCATCAGTTCATTTTCGCATCTAAATATTTTGGTACTCTGTCCAGTTGTCCAGAAATGGCTCCGGTAAGCCACCCGACTACCGACATTCCAAAAAACACGAAGATAAAGACAGAGACAGACCGCATAGGTCCAAAGCTGCCGACGACGCTTCTCCTAAGCTAGTCGCCAGTTCACCGGTACTCAGTGAGGCACTTTCGCAACTCCTGATACCTGCTACTTCAGATTTGCAGGCCTCTACTGAGACCCATTCGGAGTCCGGTATGCCAAGAGATGCTTCTTAGATGGTGGAACCTGCGGATATCTCTACCTTAGATGGGTCCGGAGCCGCTGTGCAGGCACCGGCTTCTGAGGGTGTATTCAGGCCTACTGACTTGCATAATAAACATACACCATCTTCCTCTTCAAGGCCTAAAACTCTATTCACGCCTAGAAAACAGATGCCCAGACCACATGGTCAGGCCCCTATGCCTAAAAAAAAACAAATAAGAGTGGCTGAAGACCTTATTACTCTAATCAGGGGAGGCCACCCTTCTCCCTCTGAGACCTACTGATTCTTCTTATCAGGATTCTGAAATTTCTGTTTTCTCTGACCAGGAGTTGCCCTTATCTACCCATAAGGATTCTAATGCAGAGGACTCCATTCCCTCTGCTTCCCCTCCAGAGGATTTCTCTTTTGGTGAAACTTTGCATGCTCTTGGGGAGCATTTCCGCTGGGAAAACCAGGATTACTCTAGACTCCAAAAAGAGGCTTAGGAAATTCTTACTCCTACCTCAACACAGGCCTTTAGCTATCCCTCCTGTACTGGACATTGTAGATGATGCTTTCTTGGAATCTAGCCTGGCCCCTGACACTTTACCTCCGGCTCCCAGAAAACCTGACTGGTATTAGAGTACCTGACTCTTAATTTAAGAATCCTACTGCGGATCCTGAGACCATTTCACAAGGACCCAAAGGCATTAAGGCTACTACTGCCAAAAACCCACCCCCCGATAGAGATTCCAGGGCCCTGGACACATGGGGTAAGACTGTATACACTTCTGCAACTTTGGCCATTAGGGCCTTAAACTGTCAGTTTCATATGTTGAAGTATCAGCAGCATATTGGATTGCTTAAACAGAAAATGATGATGATTCCTGACTGCTGAAAATAAAGAATTACAGGATTTAATGCATTCTGCTGAACAAGTTGAAAAACATACTTTGCAATGTGGTTTTGATTAAGGCTGCTGTCACTGAGTCTGTACTTAGAAGGCATGCTTGGCTTAAGGAGCAATCTTTGCCAGATCATGTTGAAGCTAAATTACTAGATGCTCCCTTAAACCAAGACTACAAAGCAGAAGTACTTAAAAAGATGGAGGAAAAAGCTAAATCTATGCAAACTGTTAAAGATTTCCTGCAAGTACAGCCTCCCAGATTTAGTAGGCACTGGCCTAAGAATTGGTCCTTTCCTGCCTCTTCCTGGCCTTCAGTCCAAACCCAGAACCAGCAGACCACCCGGGCTTCAGTCTCAAGGTACTCACATGCGTAAGCAGTGGGGGGCTTCCATTTCCAAAGCTGGGAGTAGTAAGACACCCCCTATGGTAAACTGTCACAATGACTTAACTTTAAACTTTCCAAGCCCTGCTCAACTGACTGTTCCTTTAGGGGAAAGATTGCCCTACATGCAAAAAACTGGGAATTCATTACCAAAGACAAATGGGTTTTAAATATAGTTTCCCAAGGATACAGATTCCACTTCCACTCCTTACCAGCCTCAAACGGTCGGCCAGACCTACCCCCAAATCAGTGGGCAGAGGCTCAAAAGCAGGTTCTCTCTCTTCTAAGCATCAGGGCTATTCATCCTGTCCCAGAAGAAGAATGGGGCCAAGGTTTTTACTCAAGACTTTTCCTGGTACCCAGAAAAGACAGTTCCTGGCTTCCTATCCTGGACCTGTCTGTCCTAAACAGTTTTTTGGTAATCCCAAAATTCAAAATGTTAACTCTTAATCAGCTGCTTCCCATGTTAGGCAAAAATGCCTGGTTGGCAGCACTGGATTTAAAGGAAGCCTGCCTGCACATCCCAATAAGTGAATCTTGCAGAAGATACCTACGCTTCAGAGCAGGCTACATGCACTGCCCTTTGTCTTATCTACTGCACCCAGGGTATGCGCCAACTGCCTAGCTCCAGTCATTGCATTTTGCAGGCAAAAAAGTATTCAAATATACCCATACCTGGATGATTGTCTAATTCAGGCAGAAAGCTCATGCCAGAGAAAAGTTCATTTGAGAGCCTACTTCAAATTACTGGCCACAAAGACCCAGCTTTCTGCAAGGAAAATACTGCAAGCCCTGGGGTTCGTGGCCTCTTGCATTCTACTAATTCCATATGCAAGACTGCATATGAGGAAACTACAATTGTATCTAAAAAAGCCTATGGTGTCAACATTCTCAGGACCTAGAATCAATGATTCCCATCATCCCTTGCTTAACGACAGAGTTCCTTTGGTGGGCAGTGGCCTGCCATTCACTCTACCCCCTGCTGCCCAAACCCTAACAGACGCATCAGACTATGCATGGGGGGCTCAATTGGGCAGTACATTCAGGGCAAATGGAACCAGAGTCAGAGCATTCTGTACAGCTAACATTTCTTTTTGATTGATATGCAGGTGCATTTGACAGCCTTCAAAGACCACATTCTTCCAGGACAATTAATGGTAAAGATGGACAACACTACTGTTATGTGGTACATAAACAAGCATGGGGGAACCCGCTCATACCCTCTGCAGACTACCCATGGCTCTGTAGAACACAGCCTTGAGATACCAAGTGCACCTACAAGCTCAGTTCCTGCCAGGCAAGCTAAATACACTGGCAGACCTAAGCAGAAATGTCATGGACCCACATGAGTGGAAACTGGAACCAAGGATATTCAACATTTTGAGAAACAAATGGGGAGCCCAGAGATAGACCT